>NW_027069648.1:515344-546478 GCF_002906115.3 Quercus suber | reverse complement strand
TCTGGTCGTCCATCCCATCAGAAGCTTTATCGATACTCAAGTGGCTCACTCTGACCAACGTTATCCTGCCAAGGGGTTACCTCTCCATTAATGCGGCCAGGGGGGTTAGTTGAGTGCATTAAATGCGAGAGTGACAGCTTACCTTGGGGTTAGCCACTCCCCGAAATCACTCTTGTCAGGCCGAGGACAAGGTGTCCTCGGCGCGGATTCAAGAGAATAGGTTTCCCCCCTATCTCCTCAGAAATAGCTTGCGCTCCTCGGCATGGGCCTTGGGCCTGCTATATGAAGGACTGAGGCTATCAGGCCCACGGACCCCACAGCAGTAATTGTAATTTCTTTTTTGAACGTGAAGGGAAAAAACATTCTAAATTTTAGGAATTCTCTTTTTGAATTCAAAATAAAATTTTTTATTTGACATTTATGACCCTATTTCTAAATGAAGTTACCTTCATTAATGAGGGCATTTTTGAATCGCGTAAAAGTCTAATTGAAAGAGGGGAATCTTCTTATATATAGTATAAATTTATGACCCTATTTCTAAATACAATTGCCCTTCATTAATGAGAGCATTTTGAACTACGTAAAAGTCCAGTTGAAAGAGGGGAACCCTCTTATATATAGTACGTATAGATATAGATGTCATGTAAACTTTTGAGACCTCATAATTTTACATGCCATTTTTCTATTATATATACTTTCAAATCGAATTTAAATTTTACTCTAAATTTAAACCCTCAATTAAAATCTTGATCTATCATATTTTCTTTAAATAGTAGATTATATAAATTTATATAAAACACAATCATAATAAATGAACAATACTAGAAAGAATATATAGTTTTATGTTCAAACACAATCATAATAAATGTCTACTTATAATTATCATAATTATCATCTTTCATTTAAAAATTAAAAATTAAAAGACTATAATATAGCATGAACAAAAATTCAAAATTTGTTTTAGCTACCTATAGTTGAAAATTTTATTCATTTGTTATAATATGTCTGTACAATATACAAATTAATTAAAAATCATAGATAGAGTTAATATTCACAAAATTGAACATGAAGTATATTTTTTAATAATTCGATAGTTGAGAGATGAGGGATTTGAATCCTAAACATATTTGTTGTTATTTGAAATTATATGATGAGATTATATTATCTAAGAACAAAAAAAAAAAAAAAGAGTTAAAAGAAATTAATATTTTGTTGAATTTTCCTTTCGTCACAAGGTTTTTGACTAGTTATATACAAACCAAAGACAGTTGACATTTTGTAGATGAGATCAGCTAAATGTCAAATGTATTTGTATTATCAATTTTTTTATGAAGACATTTTACATTTGGTCGATCTCATTATATTTTTCCACGGAAGCTTGTGATGTCTCACAATTTTAACACATTTTATTCTAATATAAATTTGTTTTGAATGAAATTCTAATATAAATTTTGTGATCGACTTAAAATTCTATTCTATATTTAACAATATTATTAAAATCTTGGCTTAATATATATAATTATATATAATATTATATATATATATATATATGTGGGGATAAGAGGATCAGGCCCAAGTTAATGGGCCGAATACCACAGAGAGGACTGTTTCACACATCCGAAGAGAAGGATGCGGAGAGTGCAAGGCCCAGGGTGGAGTGGAATCCTCTTGATAGAAGATCATCGCTGTCCGAGGAGGATATCTCCAGTCCGAGGAGGATATCTCTTGTCGAGGAAATGTGTTACTTCTGATATGATATCGGAGACTAATTGAGTAGGGAAAAGCTTGATTGACTGTCCGAGGACTCCACCTGATCAAGATAAGCTCAAAACATATTCAGGAACGATAAGGATGAGGAAATATCTGAGGGAAAGGCTGCTGCCACGCGTATTCAATGCATTGCACACGCTTTTCTGGCCGCATTATGTGGAGAAGACCTCTGAACAGTGCCTCCTAACTACCGCCACTCTCACACAGAGATGAAAAGAAGCTGCCTGACGTGACAGGTACTTTGAGCAAGTTCATGGATGGGGAGCACGTGGACGATGGAGATGAGGGCGAGAGTGACTATATAATAGAGGGAGAGGGTTTGAAACAACCATGGAATGTATGGAAACCGATCAATAAATAGTTGAAAGAGTGATAATCCTTTATTATGAATCCCTTGTTAACTCTAGTTCTTTGACCCATACTCTACAAATTAATTGTCTTTGGTTTACGTAAAGAATTTGAACCTACAATATAATATATATATATTTTTTGGTTATAAATAATAGATTAGGTAGTTGATAGTGATTCTTTCTCCAAAAAAAAAAAAAAAAAAGGTAGTTGATAGTGATAAAATAAACTAATTAAATACGTGTGAAAAATCGATTACATGTTGACATTTTGTAGATGAGATCAGCTAAATGTCAAATGCATTTTAAATATCAAATTTCTTTTTATGAAGACATTTTATATTTACTTGATCTCATAATTTTTTGTCTTGGAAGTTTATGAGGTCTCACAAATTTTACACGTTCTTATTTTAATATAAATTTTGTGATTGACTTTAAATCTATTCTATATTTAAACACTATATAAAATATTGGCTTAATATAATATTTGTTGTGATAAATAATAGATTAAGTAGTTCATAGTGATTAAAATAAACTAATTAAATACACATGAAAAATTGATTACATGTTGAACCTATGAATTGTGTGAATAAGTTTCATATAAAAACACAATAATAATAAATCTCTATTTATAACTACCATAATTATTAAATTTCCTATTTAGAAAAAAAAAATTAAAAAGAAAAAAATCACATCATGTTAATTTTTTCAATGCATTGTATGAGTTAACGACTAATTACGTAGTAATATTAAATAACTAGTTATAGGCCTGTGCGTTGCATGGTTTTATGAAAAAACTTATAAAATATATGTATAAATAATTATATATTTTAATAATTATTATAACAAAATAAGTACTAATTTGTTAGTGACATGAAGTATTGTTAAAAATAATATCAATGATTAAAAAATGTTAGAAGTATTTTTTCCTTTGGAAAATGTTTGAATACTTATTTGTACACTACGTTTTTAGAGTGTTCTTTATTAAAATCTTTAGACATAGTATTATAAAAATTGGCCACTTTTAAGAGATAGAACTATTCGAAGAATAATAACCTTTAATTTGTTCTAATTGTAGAACCTATCATAATTTTTGCTTCCTGTATGTTGCATGATTTTATACATAAATTCATATAATACAAAATTTATTTGAGTAACAAAAAGAAAATGAATAGTTTGAATTATAAGAGAGACATTACATGTAAATGAAAAAAAAAAAAAAGGGATTGGAATCTTTTATGACAAACCTGGAAAACAAAATCAAGAAAAAAATAAAATCGAGTTAAAAAAAAATTGAACCATATAGATTGTAAAATTGCATATGAGTCTATGACCATTTAATACCAAGCATTAAAATAATTTTTCTTTTCTATAAAGAGCTATCATTTCCACTTTGATTTTACTACTTTAGTCAAATAAGTTCCATAATCGCAAGGAAAAAAACCTATTTTATAATGATGGTCCAAAATTTTACAATTTAAAACCAAAAATATAAAAAGATTAATGAAGAATTTGTTGGGAATAGAAATTATACTAATAATTAGCAAAAAATATTAATTAATGTTGCAAATGGATACTGTAGGGTCTGTTTTTGTAGCCCAAGCCCAAAGGATATGGGTTAAAGGCCAACGAACCCAGAACAATGAATTTGTAGAGAGTGGGCGAAAGAGCTGGGCTGATTATGAAGCACAGAACAGTTGGCTAGGTTACGTGCAGTGATGATAACATGAACTAAAGCTCAGATAACTCCATGAATGAATGTCCGAAGAGGTGTTTTATTGAGTGAACAGTGATTACAACATTCAGAGCTACAGTAAAGCTTTTCTCTCTTTTCTTTTCTCTTTTTCCGGTCCCTCATTATCAGGGACCCTTCTTCTTTATATAGCATCCTTCCTATCATCTCCATCGTCCACTGTTCTTCATCTGCGCATCTACTCAAGTGCATGTCACGTCATGTGTCTACTTTAGTTCTTTGTGAGTGGCGGTAGCTGAGGTTGCACTGTTCAGGGGTCTTCTCCACATAAATGCGGCCAGAAAAGCTGTTGCTGAGCATTAAATGCGGTGGTAGCAGCTTTTCCTTTAAATATTTTTTAGTTCTAATCATCTTCGGATCCACCCAGGACCTATCATTACCGTTGGGATTGTTAGGAAAATTAGACGGACCTTCCACACGTTCGTTTGATCAAGGCTCATCGTAGCCGAGGAGCAAGACGTCTTCGGACCAATGGTGACCTCTTCGGACGACACTCCCCCTCTGCTTCTGGGCTTCCTGCTTTAGATGGGCCGCCCCAACCACCTATTGATCCTCGGAAATACAATAGTCTTTAACAGGGGGTTCCGGGCCCATTAGGTAGCTTTGGGCTTTTTCCCCCCACAGATACATAATTCTATGCACACTTTACATAAATAAATGCTGATATTCAAATAAAAATAAAAAGTAAAAAGGGAACAACATGAATAAATCATACTTGACAAAAATTATTTAATTGTCTTATAAATTATATAAAATAAATCCTATTAACTTAGTTTTAGTGTATTTAAATGATCTAGAAAAATAATGAAGCATATACTTTTGAGCCTAATCACATCTAGCAAAAAAAATAAAGCATTCAGAATATTGAAAGGCAATTTAAGTTCCTACATACTTGCATGAGATACGTACCTGTCCATAGTTGCAATGGAAGCCTTATCTTTGAGATGAAGAATCAATGTAATGCTAATAAAAAATAAAAATAAAAAAGAGAGGAAGAGAACATGGTTGATATTTTTTTTTTAATTTTTTTTAATATATAAATGATGCAAAAATTCATATCTAGTTAAACATCTAGATGATGAAAGACAACCTACAAAAATGACAAATTTAACAAAAAGAAAAACACGGCTAGGTTCTTAGTTGCGTTGACAAAAAAACAAAATGTATCACAGATAATCAACAAATATTACGCATTGAATCCAACACTACTTTCACTCATCATCCTCATCATCATCGGCTACGGAGTTAGAAGCATTCAATCTCTCAATCAATTTGGTCTTCCTTTCCTCATATGAAAGCTTCTTCAAGTCGAACCTCTTGTGTTCCTTTAGAGGCTGTTTCTCAGACTTCTTGTTCTGATAGATTTTTTTTTTAAATGTCATCAACGTAGAAATTATCAAATTAATGGATATATATACTATTTTTTGGCATAGATAAAGATTATCAAATTAATGGAGATATATACTATTTTTTCGGATAGATTTATATTAATCACCTCTTGAAGAATTCGGATTTTGCTTATCCCTTAATAATCAAGTTTTGTAACTTGATATTCGTATAAAATAATAATAATAATAATAATAATAATAATAATAATAATAATAATAATAATAATAATAATAATAAAATTTAAGTTGCAACTTGAGGGAAATAGAAACAACAAAAACTGGGATGAGATTTAAATTTAGAATTTTTTTAAAATAGACTTTTAATTAGATTAGAATTAAAATTTTGAAAATTTAGATGATAAATATTCTCTAAATTAAATTTTGTATGTTAAATATTATCCCTTAATTTAAGAAATATATCCTAACAAATAAAAAAATAATGTTAATTAGATGATATATATTATCTAAATTAAAATTTTGTATGTTAAATATTATCCATTAATTTAAAAAATATATCATAACAAATAAAAAAAATAATTTAATTAATTTTATTTAATGATAAAAATGAATTAGAGTCCTGGTAGTATACTATTTATTTTTAATTCTTTAAAAATCTAAAAATTAATAAAATTTTGCAATTTGATGAAGTCATGTGGCTAACCAAGACATCTAAGCCCAACTTTTATTATATATAACATAATAATAATAATATGATATAGTAGCCCACATGACAAATTCGGGTGATGAACCTATTAGTTAGGATGATATAAACTCAAATGTCCTAGATTTAATCCACTTCAATCGGTTTATGAGGTTTTGGGGTGTTTCATAAATAGTCTAACTAATAAAAGAAAAGGATACCAATTATTTATATTAAATATATATATATATATATGTATGTATATGTGTGTGTGTTTTAATAATATTTAAAAAAAAAAAAAAAAAAAAAACAGCAACTTTGTCAGGTTATCTTAAAGACAAGATTGATTCGGGTTCCAATAGCTAATGACCCACCGCCCACGCCTCTCTCCTGATTTTTGAGGTTGCATTCTCAGGAGTCTGTATTCTACACTCTACTTCAATCCTAAACCCTCGAGTCAAGATATATAACATATATATTAGTCTAGCTCCCTGTATACTTGTACTCTCTCTCTCTCTCTCTCGTATTGTTGCGGCTTTACCTAAGACTGCTTTTACATCCAAACGAGAAACTACTTTCTCCTTTCTCCTTTCTCCTTTCTCTATAATCTTTTCCTTGAAACAATTCTCTGTCTTATATATCTCTCTTTTCCATTGGTTTATTTCTGTTGTGCAAAAATCCAAATGGCTTCCCCAGAAGCCAAGGCCTAGCAATGGATATTTGGGTTCCATAGCTGCAAAATGCTTTCCACGTTAAGGTCAGTTTTCATTCCTATGTTGGTTTTTCTCATCTGGGTATCTGTTAAATTGTTTGTTTATTGCTTTTTTTTTTTGCCCTTTTTCCTTTGCTGGGTTTTTTGAATTTGTCCGTTTAATAGTAGAACTAGGACAATTTCTTTGTTGTTTTTGTAAGGGTTTGTAGGAAATGAGTGTTCCGGTGCTTATATGCTTGTTCTTTTTACCTGTCTGTGGTATTATTATTGGGTTTTGTCAGAGATAAACTTTTATGTGATCCAATTACTTGCCATTGATATGTGTATTTAATTGTGAAACTAGGGATTTTTGGAGAAGGCACAGGAGGAAGGCTTTTGTTACAGTTGGAGTTTTAGGAAGTGGGTATTTCTTGTATAAACTGTATGATGCTCACACGCGCAAGCTTGCTGAGATGGAGAGAGAACTCGCAGATGAGCGGGAAGGCGAAAGATTCATTAAGGCCCAGTTAAGAGAAATGCAATCTCATCATGTTTTTGTTTCATTGGTATCATGAACATTGTATTTCCAGAAGTATGTGTATTTTTGGTTTCTAATATTGTTGATTTCTTTGTTGATATTGATAGAATGCAAGCCCATTTTGAGAATATTCAAAGAATAGCTGATACGACAACGTTGCCTCATGTAATGCATCATTTAAGTAGTCGGATAGCAGAAGAGTTGGACCTTTCTCAGCTTCTTGAGAGGCTCCAGAATGCGAAGAATCAACCAAACAGTTTGACGCATTCAGAGAAAATTGAACTGTGGGATAGACTCAAAATTATAAGTATGAATATATTATTGTTTTATATATATATATATATATATTATTGTGCTTGTAACATACTAGCTTCTAGGTTTTCTTTAATCTCACTGTCTCAAGGATATTATGATTAACCTAGCATGTATTGGACATAACATTTTCTTAGGTTTTACAAGGATGGCGTTGTCCCTTTGGGCAATGACAATGCTGAGCTTATACATTAGAGTTCAGGTCAACATATTGGGGAGACATTTATATATTGATACTGCACGTGGTTTTGAAAGCTCCTATTTCCTTGTAAGAGCCTGCTGCCTTTTCCCTTTTTATATTAAATTATTTATCCAAACACTAAACACTTAATTTTGTTCATCAGAGCTTCTGGTATCTATAATTATGTGCACATTTTGTTCTAGCTGGACACATTTTGCAAATCCTTACAGAATTATTCTCAACTTATGTAATCTAGCGCAACTGATTTCTTTGCTTATGGAGAAGTTTTCTTCCTATAATGATATAATCATCCTTGCTATTTTGTTATTAAGTAACAAGAAATATAGTGTTTAGATTATCAATTAATGGTTGGGTTGTGGACTTCCACTTTCATGGCTAAACTTACTTCCTTTAGCACTGTCCATTGAGACTTCACCATATGCCTGAAATAGTTTCAGTCCTTTCACGTTTGTATGTAGTCATTTCTTGATACTCATCCATCATATGCATAAACATTTAGAATAATTTAAATTAGTAACATTGCTATAAATGGTGGGTTAATTATGGATTTTGAACTTTCTAAAATGTAGTATTTTACTAAAAATAGAATATAATACATGTAATTTACTTTCTGTAGAAAGGTTATGTAGGGTGGATTGGGGAAATTTGTTTATGCGTGCTTGTGAGCTTTAGGATGGTAGCAGTTATAATCTTGGGGTTTATCATGGTGAAAGCAAGGATTTAGATTTTGCATATCAAATCAGGGTTTAAAAAGTTTGAATTTGGTGGTTGAAACAGAGGACCACATGGAAATCCCTTGTTCACTTGCTGCTTCATTGAGCTCTGGCCAAGGACTTGTGGTCTTTTGCTTTTGTGATCTTTGGGATTAAATGGGTGACGCCTTAGAAGGTGTTTGATGTGATTTTCTGTTGTAAAGAAATGTATAGAAGGCAGAGAAATGGAGCAACTAGGAGTGCTGTTTAGCTTTGCTTTATGTGAATGGTTTGGAAGGAGAGAAATAATCTTAGCTTCAACAGCATTGAGTCATCTACTCTTGATTTGAAATCCATATTTTTTTCCATAAGTTATATGAGTAGTGTGTTTGGCACCTCCACCTTTCTGAATGCTAAAAAAAATGTAGATTTTCTTGATGATACTTCACTGCAGTTCTGTTGGAGTATCCTTTGTATATTTATTCTTAGGTTTCTCCACTTTGTAATAATCTTTTATATTTAAAAAAAGTTGTACCCAGTGTACAAAGCTCACACTTTTGTGGGGTTTTGGAGAGGTCATGGCAAGCAGCTTTACCCCTAAATTTTTTTGGAGAGGCTGATTCACGAAGTCAAACCTGTGTACTGCTGTTTTTGGTGGATAAATGGTTATAGAAATTCTAAGGAGCAGCAAAAATAGGTATTTTTTGGCTGGTTTGATATTATTTGGTTGCTGACAGGTAGAAAAATATATGGGGTGAAATCTTTCTATATGCTGATTAGTACTGGTGATGTGCAATACTTCCCGTGGAAAAGTACATGAAAGGTTAAAGTTCGTCTTAAAGTAGTGTTCTTTACATGGGCTGCAACATTGGGGAAGATTCTTTCTCTTTCTCCCTATTGGTAAGTTACAGAAGCATCTGGTGGGTCTTTATACCACAACCTCACTCTCCATCCCGTTGTTATGGGAGGAAAAGTGCTAGTTGAGCTATAACTTATTGGCTTGGGGAAGATTTTTACATTGGATAATCTAAAAGGAAGAGTGATGCAAGACAAAATAAAAGTAACAAGAAAAGTAAATGATGAGGACAAAACACCTTATTAGATTGGATTTCTTATGTAGTTAGATTAGTTTGGGATTCCTGTGTTAATTTTGAGATTAGATAGGTATTAGTATTTGAGTTCAGTTAGGATTAGTTTTGGTATGTTGTTATCTTTTTATCTCTTTATTTCCTGGAAGCTCTAGCTCTATATAAAGGCTTTAGGTAGTTTATGTTTGAATAGAGGATTGATTGATTAATGATATTCAGATTGGAGATTTTCCAATAGTTGGGTGCTTATTCCTAATACATTAGGTGTTGATGCCTAAGTTTTGCTTGGTGCTAATTCCAAGCGACCTCGAAGTGCAGATTCTTAGGGTTTATTTTTACTTTTCCTGTTACTTTTATTTTGTCCTGCATCAATTTTGGTATCAGAGCCAAATTGATTCATTTAAAAAAAAAAAAAAATCCTTGCTGTGTTTTCTCATCCCATCAAACCACAATACCATAGCCAAATTGATTCATTTAAAAAAAAAAAAAAATCCTTGCTGTGTTTTCTCATCCCATCAAACCACAATACCAACACAAAAGCCATCCGCCATAAAGAAAACCCTTATCTGGAAAACCCATAACCCACACAGGCAGATTAGACCCATAAGAAGTCAGTGCCGCTGTTAGCCTCCTTCACCAGTAGCGGACCCCATCGCAATGGCGATTTCAAGTTTCGCCATCCAACACCACGATGACGACGATCCAGCCTTTAGATCACCATCTGTTGACCTGTTCCAATTGCGACACCAAACCATCTCCATTGACCCTTGAGCCCAATCCTTGTCAATGCTGCACCGCTGGAAGCCTTCACCTCGTGCGCCACCATTGGACCAAGCTTCGGTGCAGATCTGACCGCACCACGCCACTCCTTTTACCAAGACCCATTGCAAGGGACTATCAACTCAAGCCACCTTAGACCCATCTGGTGCTTTGAAATTTCTGTTTGTGAGTACACACAGAGAAAAGAAAAAGATCGCCTGCCTTTAATTCATATGTGGTAGCCTGCCCAGTGGACCCACACAAGTTTAAATTTTCTGGCTCAAAATTTTTGTCAATATATTCTCTACGTGCTTGGTTAACATACCTTTTACAAACAATACTTGAACCTGACCTTTTTGTTTATCATATACTTGAACCTCACCATTCTGTTTTTCATTTTTAATTGCTGGTCCAAAAAAAAAGCACTCATTTCTTTGACTACATTTGTGCTCATTTAAAAAAAAAAAGTGTTTCAAAATCCTTCAAAGTAGCAAAACCTTATTATTAATTGTGGGGTTAGTCTTAATCAGTAAAAAAAAATTCAATACTTTGAGCAAAGTTACTAGATTTCAATTTTAGCCCATGATTAATTTTCCTACTCTATTTGGCTAGATTTTGTTTTATATTGGACATCAAATTGCTATGGATTTGTTTACTAGTCTCACTTGCATTCACATGTAGAATTCCCTTTGTGTTGTGGTTGCATTGTGTCAAGTTTCAAGTCACAATCTACTTCCAAATCCCAATTTAGTTTTGAGTCTAGTTTCGAGTCCAAGCCCACCGTGGAACCAACAGAACCAACCTTAGGGGATTTAATGAAAGTTCTCCAAGACCTATCCACTCAAGTAGAATCAGTAGAGGCTTCCCTCCAAAGGAATGAGAATGAAATTGGCCATGAGGGTACACCACCCTGTAGGCGAGGTTATCGTAATCATAATGACCATAGGGATGTTAGGGAAACTAAAGATAGGATATTGAAAGTGAAAATAGAAGCACCTACTGATGGAGTCATGGAAGATTAATATGCTATTGCTTTGCAAATTCGCCTATTCAAGAATTATTTTATTGGGTCCTCATGTGAAGTCCTGTTGAAGTGAGAGTAGTGCCCTTTTAATAGTCTGAGTATGAGTCTTTTAGGGTTAAAACAGTTTTTAATTTGGGTTTTTATTTTATTAGTTATGGTCAGTTTTATATTGAGGGGAAAATCTGTAATTTCTGCAATTCCTGTGAATTAAGGGTATTTTGGTAATTTTGTTGAGTCTAGAATCTTCTAGGGTTTTAAGTATCTTAGGTTTATTTACTTTGGGTTCGAGTTAGTATTTATTAGGTTTTATTAGTAGTCCTAACACTAGTAGGAATCATATTACTACTAGTACAAGTAAGAGCCTTTATATATATTGTGCTCAATGTATTCAAAGAAAACAGGAGGAGTTGATTAATAAAATTGAGTGTTTTGAGCAATAGGCATGTTGGCCTTTGTTGTTTCTCTCTTTCTCTCTTTTCTTTGTTTTCTCTTCTTTCTTTCTAGGGTTACCATTCACGTTACTGTTCACGGGTACTGTTCACACAGCCCCTAAACAGCCCTAGCTTCTCTAATACTTCTTCTTTCCTACCCTAAATCCACCACAACTAAAAGTAGAAAAATCCCTAATTTGTCTTGCATCACCTACCTTTGATAGTCATCCTGATCCACGGGCTTTCATTGATTGGTTGTGCCAAATGGAGCAATATTTTGATCGGTATAATTGAGCTGAAGATAAGAAGGTTAGGTATGCAAAAATGAGACTAGTAGGTAGAGCCAACCTTTTCTAGGAGAACCTCGAAGATCCCTTTAGGCGACGACATCAAACTCCCATCACTAATTGCCCAAAAATGAAAGATACACTCTCTAGGAATCATCTTCCCTTCACTTATAAGAGTTCCCTCTTAGATCAGAAAACTAATATTAATGAGAAAAAAAAAAATGAAAAGTTCAAGATGTTCATGATGATGAACAATAGGAAACAAATGAAACAAACAGCAAACAAAGGAGAGAGATTGTTGTTAGGTAGTATTATTTGAATGCAACCAAGTTTAAGATTTTCCTCACATTCATCATCTATGACATTGATTTCATCCATGTTGGGTTCATATACTTCTTCTTCTAAATCATCCTCTTTATTCTCTTCATGAATAATAAAGGCCTTAATGGGGCATTTAGCAGCAATATGACCAAGGCCTTGACATGTAAAGCATTGTAGGCAGTAACCTAGCTTTGATGGCTCACCAACTACTCCTTTTCCTTTATCATCCTTAACTAATGGTGCAGTAATTATGTTAGGCTTGGGTAGGGGTAAGGTGAGTTGAGGCTTGCTACTTGAAGGTAGAGCTGGTGGTGACACTATGGATTTTAGGATACCTCACAAACAGGGATCTAGAAGCTAACTCACAATTTCTAGCAAGTTCATGGTAATGATCTAAGGAAGTGACTCCTCAGATGATCAATTCATTCATAATGCTAGCATTTAACCCATCCCTAAACCTACAAAATGTTGCAACCTCATCCTCAGCAATTTGGTATCACCTCTTATACTCTTTGAACATCTCAATGTACTCTATCACAAAACTAGTACCTTGCCTTAGGCAATTCCGGATTCCATGTATTCCATTTCCCATGTCACCCAACTTGCACGTGAAAATTCCATCACTGAAAGCATGAGTCCATTTGAAGTCAAGCCTAGGAAGCCTTTAGGTACTCTCCCATTTTCACCCTATGATAGTCAATAGGAACATGTAAGAATAATGAGGTAAGGAAGCAATTTTCAGCAAATGATAATCCTATAAAATCCAAGCTAATTCAGATTACATGAAATTTCAAGCAAGGGATTATGTCATTGTTCCAAGTAAGCAATTGCAAGCTTGTAGTACTGAATCACTCAAAATGTTGAAACATGTTGGACCTAATGCATGTCTTGTTGATTTTCAAACTGGTTACAAAAATGACTCCATCTTTAATAATGAGAATTTGGCTATTTATAAAGGTCCAATAGTTTACTACCAACCACATGACTTTGCTCAAATCCCTATGATTCATCCAAAACCAACAACCATTTTGCCAGCATGTAAAGAAAATATTGATGCTATTTTGGATGAGCGGGTTATTTTTACTAGGGATGGAGAAATTCAATGCTTCCTAGTTCGCTAGAAGGGAAGACCAATATCAGACTACACTGATCACAAGAAAGGAACTGCAGCAATCTAATCCTGATTTGCTAGAGTATTGCTCAGAGTTATACTCGACGAGGTCGAGTCTTCACCCCCCCCCCCCCCCCCCGGGAGAGAGTTGATGAGGACAACACAACTTATTAGATTGGATTTCTTATGTAGTTGGATTAGTTTAGGATTCTTTGTTAATTTTGAGATAAGATAGGTAGTATTTGAGTTCAGTTAGGATTAGTTTTGGTGTGTTGTTATCTTTTTTTTTTATCTCTTGATTTTATTTATTTATTTTTTTGATAGGTAATCAAAGCTTTACTGATAAGAAAAGTACAATGAGTTTACGATAGTAAACTCACTGCACAAAAATCTCTTTATTTCTTAGAAGCTCTAGCTCTATATAAAGGCTTCAGGTAGTTTATGTTTGATTAGACGATTGATTGATTAATGATATTCAAATTGGAGATTTTCCAATAGTTGGGTGCTGATTCTTGACACCTTAGGTACTGATGTCTAAGTTTTGCTTGATCCAAGCAACTCCTAAGTGCTAATTCTTAGGGTTTATCTTTACTTTCTTGTTACTTTTATTTTGTCCTGTATCAGTAGAGATAAACTCCTAGAATCAGCACTTAGGGGTCGCTTGGAATTATCACCAAGCAAAACTTAGGCATCAACACCTAAGGTGTCAAGAATCAGCACCCAACTATTGGAAAATCTCCAATCTAAATTTCATTAATCAATCGTCTATATTTTAAAACTTATTACAATTAAACTTACTACTTACCAAAAAAAAAAAAAAAAAACAAGTATACCAGACTCTTATATAGAGCTATAGCTTCTAGGAAATAAAGAGATAAAAGATAACAACTAATGAAAACTAATCCTAACTAAAGTCAATACTAATACCTATCTAATCCCTATCCAAAAAAAAGTCTACTATTATCCAATTTCCTATAAGATAAATACAAAAATATGAAAATATAAATTCTAAAATAATTTTGGTTTTGCTCTTGCATCATACTCCCTTGGTTGGAGAAAACTCGACCTTGAGTTTTAAAGCTTTGAAGGATGAAAACTCTGGCACATAACACTTGCTGTGGTTGAGGAATTGTCTTTGGGAACATTGAGAATAGATAAACTTTGCATTCCACCTCATGAAACTTTTCTGGAATCACAAACTCAATATGTGGAATTGGCATGTCAACAATTTTGACCTCATCAAGCTGTAGATCTTCATGCATTATGGAGGATTCTTCAAGTATAGAAGCTTCTTGTTGTTGAGACTCTATAGTAGACTCTTTTGATTGCATGAAGATTGAAACTTCAGTTGACACTTGCACTTCTTTATCAATAACAAGGTCTGATGGTACTTGATTTCCCTTCATTTGAGTAACCAATTCTTCAACAGTTTTCAGTAGATCTTCTAGGTCTTGGCTTATGGCAGATACTTCATGATAGACCTGAGCGTTGTTGCATTGCCTTATACTTGCAGCAGATACTTCATGATAGACCTGAGCTTTGTTGCTTTGCCTTATACTTGTTCTTTGATCTTTTAAATTGCCATGAGAAGGTTGTTGTAGATCCTTGTGAAAATAATGTCGGGAATATTCAATACAAAGATCTTCTTTCATTCTTTCTCTCATAATAGAGACCAGTGTCTTCGAAAGTGTAGGCTCTCATAATAATTCCAATACTCTAAAGCTCTACCAGCAATTCTCGTTTTGACATACCTCATCTTTTGCTTGCCATTTGATAAATGCACTTGTGCAAAAAATTGTTCCACCTCAAATATCCAAAATTTGAAAATCCATGGGTCTTGATTTTTATATCCATAAAAAATAGGTGGTTGGACTGCCACCATTGTGCACTAAAAGAACAAATCTCAACAGAAAATTGATAATTGAACCTGAAAATGCAGAGTGGATGTGTCACTGGAACTGGCCATAGATTTGCACTATATTCCACAGCTTCAAACTAATGTAGTGGGCTTCACAAGTTGGCTTTGGGCTTGATACACTTTGGGCTTTTTTTTTTGGTGATGGGGAGGGATGGTTTTCTAATGGGTGGGTTTTTTTTCTTGCGGTGGTAATAAATGACGATGAAGATTTTTTTGTTTTTGAAAGTGGATCCTCTGCTCTGATACCAAAATTGATGCAGGACAAAATAAAAGTAACAAGAAAAGTAAAAATAAACCCTAAGAATCAGCACTTAGGGGTCTCTTGGAATCAGCACCAAGTAAGCAAAACCTAGGCATCAACACCTAGGGTGTCGAGAATCAGCACCCAACGATTGGAAAATTTCCAATCTGAATATAATTAATCAATCAATCGTCTATTCAAACATAAACAACCTGAAGTTTTTATATAGAGCTAGAGCTTCTTGGAAATAAAGATAAAAGGATAACAACTAATGAAAAGTTATCCTAACTGAACTCAAATACTAATCCCTATCTAGTCTCAAATCTGATCCCTATCCAAAGAAAAGTCTACTATTATCCAATTTCCTATAAGATAAATACAAAAATCTGAAAGTATTAACTCTAAAATAATTCTGGTTTTGCTACTGCCTCAAAAAGAAATTGTTGTAAAAAGGTGCTTATATGTCTAAGAGGCTGGAGAGAGTGTTGGTCAATTATTGCTACACTATGATTGTATTAGTGAGTTATGGTCTCCAGTGTTGTGTTTGTTTGGGGTGCAATAGCCTTGCAGGGTTCTTGATTTGTTGCCAAATTGGTCGGGGAGGTTTGCCAAACACAATAGTGGAGATATTTGGTATGCTTTGATTGGACATTGCATGTTGGTGCTATTTATGAAAAGATCTAAGTTTTCAAAATTGAAAATCAAGATGAAAACATGTCTCTTATTTCCTGGGTGTGTTATTATTCCTGGTTGGAGAAACTTGGCGTCAAATTTTTAAAGAATAAGACTTCTTGAACCTGAAACTTTTGATAACGTTTGTTTTACTTTTGATAATGAAGAGTCTTTCTTTGCCACCATCCATTGAATTTATATGGTATAACAAGATCAATGATTTGGACTGGTTTGGAAACAAACTCATCATTGGCCTTGATGTAATGGTCATATGGCTCTATCTTAGCATCAGCATTTTCTTTCTTACTTTTGGCATCATTTAGTCCAATGTTGTACTCTTGCCCTTGTGAAACTTTGTCAATATCATCTAACATTACTTCTTTTGTTTGAAGATGGAGCTAACTCTTGCCTTATGATGTCTTGATTGAAATAATCACCAGTGTGAGCAGCTCCAATTGTGTGTATCATGGCTTTTATATGCATGGAACTAGCATTCACAGTTTGAATACCATAATAGATATGTTGAGCTTCTTTTTGAATCCAAGTGACAAAACTCCTAATGACGTTTGAATCTTTTGAGTAAATTGTGCAATCAATTTGGTGCCATTGTAATTAATGAACAAGTTGATGGTTTAGAAGAAGATAGGATCTTTCACTAATATAAAACTAAAGTAGGATAGATTTGGGGAATCCGTGTATGTGTGCTTGTGGTGGGATTTCGGATAGGAAAAAGTTATAATCTTAGGGTTTGTCATGTTGAGGAAAAGGTTTAAAGTGTGGTGGATTAAATTCTGAAAAAGAGAATGAAAGATTGTAGAAATTCTGGGCAGCAACGAAATTAGGTACTTAATGGCTGTTTGATGGGTTATTGGGGGCTAACAGGTATGCAAATTGTATGGGGTTCTAGGTTTTTTTATAGGTAAGGAAAATGGCTTGATTTGGAGTTGCAAAGAAGGAAGAAAATAAAATATTGATATAGTGTGTGGAGGCCTCTTATTGGAAATTCACTGTTATCAAACCTTATATTGATTGGGAATGGAGTGACCTTGGGATTTTTTGAGAAGTTGTATTTGATGGATATGACTGTGATTTGGCTGGAATTTGAAAAATGGTAATTAGAAGTCTGGGGACCTACATTTTCCGGTGAAGGATGGGGTGGCTTCATGATAAGGGCAGCCATGTCAATCAATGTGTCTTAATATGTGTACTCCCTGGGTACATGGGTTGAGCCTCTATTTGGTACATTCTAATATTATTTTTATTACTTATAGAAAAAAAGGTAGAATCATGACAACGGAGACTTGGAGTTTGTTGTATCCCAAGGCCAAATGGAAAATAAGAAGTTTGAATTTGAATAATCTGCTGCAGTAGATTAGGATGAGGATTATGATTTAATTTCAATTTGCATTTAAATTTAAATAGGAGTTACTGTTTCTTCTTGTTCATCATCATGAACAACTTGTATTTGTCTTTTTTTTACATTAATAATAGTTCTCCTATTACCTATAAAAAAAAATAAAATAAATAGGAGTTGTATCCTATGTTTTAGGACTTGGTTGTAATGAGGTTTATCTCCTCTCTAGTACTTACGTATGTAGGAATTATGAATGAAGCAAGTAGAAAATTAACCCAAAAAGTCTATTCTCCCTTTCAAGTTCAAGAGGCTAGTCACCTCGAATCGACTAAGTTATATTTATTTTTTTGGTTCACATCATTTGGTATCAGAGAGTTATGATCTGTCTCACTGCCAATCATCCCAAACCAGAATCAAAAATAAAAAATAAAAAATAAAATAAAAAATCCTTCGACATCCATCTTGTGTAGCTCATGTGAGAGCCTTGATCCTGAGACTTTGGGAATCTTGTCAGAGAATATCAACCAAATGTTAGAGATTCTCAAGAGCATGTCCCAAAGATTAGCAAAGATGCAAGATTCGTGTGATCAAATGTTAGAGGTCTTTGAGAAACACCCAACAGATCAAGAATCCAATGAAATTTCAGAGAATCATAACGACGTACTCTAAGAATCACCAACAATTCAAGAAAGTAGTATGTTGGAGGATGCTGCTACAAATATTGAGTTTGAAGATCAAAGGTTCAACAAAGTGGAAAAGATTGATCAAAGGGATCTTTTCATGATTTCAAATAAGCCGATCTCAATCGAACACATTGAATTTGTCATTCCCGATGAGTTCATGGGTATGGGAAGCAAGATATTTTTGTTTCTAGTGCTCACATAAATGGTTAAAGAATTGGTGCAGGCCTCCATGGTCATAATCCTTTTCCTTCGACACTTGAAAATTCAAGGTTGAGTATTCTCCAATCAATGTGAGCCAGCATTAATTTCAATGTCACAGAATCTTGAGGACAACATTCATATGTAGGGGAAGGGAATGTTGTGTCCCAAGGCCAAATAGCAAATAATTATGATGAGGATTCAAAGAAGTTTGAATTCGAATAATCTGCAGTAGATTAGGATGAGGATTAGGATTTAATTTCAATTTGTATTTAAATTTAAATAGGAGTTGTATACTATGTTTTAGGACTTGGTTGTGATGAGGTTTATCTTGTCACTAGTATTGACGTATGTAAGAATTATGAATGAAGCAAGCAAAAAATTAACCCAAAAGCCTATTCTTTCTCTCAAGTTCAGGAGGCTAGTCACCTTGAATTGACTAAACTATCTTTTATTTTTCCGGTTCATAACAGAGTTTATTGTAACAGGAAGTGTGTCATAATCAGCCTGGCCTTGACTGAGATTGAACTTAAAAAAAAAAAGGAAAGAGGAAATAAATGAATAAAGGGACTAAGGTGGACTGTGATGGAGTGGGGCAGAGATTATTTCCCTTTGATTGGGGTCTGGTTTAAATAATTAATGTCATTGTCAAAGCTAGGATTTTAATTTGGAAGGAATCATTGAAATAGTGAATTAAGAAAATTAATTCTAAAATCAAATTGTATAAGTTTTTGGTTTTTGATAGATAGTTTACATGCACACACCCACTTGGAACCCACGACCTCACCCTCCACTTAGGACTTACAAGGGGAGGAGGTGTCTGTTGAACTAGAGCTCATTGGCAAAAAAAAAAAAAAAAAGGCTTAGCTTTCATTTTTTTAATTCAACCCAAAATGAGTTCACATTGAATTTGATTAAATTTGATTCGGATTACACCATCTTTTGTTAAAAAATAGAACTAAATGTACAATGCTTGTTGATTTTATGTTTTATAAGTAGCACCCTAATAATAAAAAGTTTATAGTAGTTAGTGATTATAAATTTCTAATTTGATAATAATAATAATAACAATAAGTTCAATCAGTGAGCATAAAATACAGTCAATAACAATAACTAAACTTTAGTTGCAAAATTTTGGGATAAATAAGTTCAATATTGGTATACAGTCAACTAAATATACCAAATCTTAAATGAATAATTTAATAGCAAGCAGTAGTAAAAAAAATTCCAACATCCTTTTTGGTATTGTTTGATTTATTTGATGATGCAAGTGCAACGTAATGCTTTACTACTCTTTTGCTCTTTATCAAACCATTAGAGGTTTCCATTTTTTCCTTTCTCACATTTTTACAAGTAGAATTACTAACAAAATAAAAAGAAGATGCAAGTGCCAAAACCGGTGGAAAATGATTTTAGTTAAATAAGAAAGGAAAGTGATGGCATTTGGTATTGTAATGTGATGAGAGAATAATACAATTAATAATTAATACTAAGTTATACTTAGATTTTAGAATTACTAAATTATGTTTTTATTCTTGGAAGGTATTCTATTTTCTTCTTTAAAATCTTGATAAACAGACAGTTTGTACATATTTCCAGCTTATGGCCAGAGAGAAAGAGAGAGGAAGAGAGAAAAGGGGGGGGGGGGGGTGGCTGAAGTCCCCAAAATAGTTTCTACTTTTTCCAGCTTTCCAGGGGGCAATTGCCCCCTCTTAATCTGCCCTCTGCCATTGCCCAATTTTCCTTTTTCCTTTTTTCTTACTTATTGGTTATTGGATATTGTTGGTAACTTCCAGTTACTGGATGGTGTGGACAACTTCCTTCATCTCTCTGTTTTGCTTGGCCTACTTTTGTCATGGCATTTTTTTAGGTGCCTTGTATTAAATAAATAAATAAAACCTTCACCAAGGTGAGTGGTGCAGAAATTTTCTTATCTAGGAGAAAGCTTCTGTATTTTCTGATGTTTAGAAAGAAATAGGGGGATTTTTAGATGGTTGAATTGGAATCATTATATAGAGCAGCCCCAAATACATTAACCTCAAGCACCACTAGGTGAGAATTTTTTAATTTCAAGAATTTATGGGTGGATGGTGGAATCAGTGTATGCCTGGATCATGTTGGCTAGGGTTTTGGGTTACAACTATGGGCTGAACTTAAAGATGTGCAAAGCGGTTTGAAAAAAATAACGGGAGAGGAAAGCTAATATACAGAGAAAAATGTTAAAGGTTTAGTTTAATGAGTTTACCGTGGTGATCTAGCTATTTCATGGAGCATAACTTTGTTATCTCAGTCCAACTAATTTTGAGATCACTGTAGTATTCACAGAAAGTAAACTACAGGAATTTTTAGAGATGGAAATTAGAGTAGAAGACTAAAGGTAGGGAGGATGAGAGAAGTTGACAACCCAACATTTAGGGCTAAGGGAAGAGAAAGAGGAAAAAGAAAGTCGGGGGGGGGGGGGGGGGAGGGAGGAGGCTGGAAAATAAAAGAAATTGGCTCAATATTTCTGAACATTTGTGGAAATTTTTACACAAAATTTCATGAAAAGAATAGAAAAAAAAATCTAATTCAAATGAAACCCTGAAAGATCTCCTAAATCACATCTTAATCTAAAAATTAGTTGGACTGAGATGTACATATATACCATGATAACAAAGTTATGCTCCATGAAATAGCTATATCACCATGGTAAACTCATTAAACTAAACCTTTAACGTTTCTCTCTGTATATTAGCTTTCCTCTCCTGTTATTTTTTCAAACCGCATTGCACATCTTTAAGTTCAGCCCATAGTTGTAACCCAAAACCATAGCCAACATGATCCAGGCACCTTAGCTGCAGTCCATAAAAAGAAAGAAACCCGGTTTGGCACCTTTGCCCACCAAATGCACTCCCAAGGAAACACATCAGTGAGAGGACCAGACAACAGCTTATAGTAAAAGCGCACATCAAACACACCAGTCTTAGTCAACTTCCAAGGCAGATTATCATCCCCTTCACCCCTTGGCATAGAGGAATAAAGAAGCTCAAAAAAAGAACAAACATAAGCTGCCACCTTTTATGGTTCTGATTAAGCTGCTTTATCTTCGTGGTTGTACATTTATCTGTGGGCCTTCAGTGGCATGTTGTTATTGGTTGCTGCCAATCATCACTTGGTTCCCTTGATGATACTGCTCATGACTGGCATGTTTACGTTTGCCTTAATAGGCCTATTAGCCAGCAGTTGCAGAATCAGGAAATATTGGTTTGGATTCTTGTTTAGTGTAACTGAGTTTACAATGGACATCAGCAGATCTCACCTAATGCCATCATACAAACATGGTGCTGCTTTTTTGAAGCTTGGAATCTGCTATGCTGTAGACAGACTCCGTACATTACCCAGATTTATAGTTGTTATCTGCCATCTAAGGACATTTAAACCTGAGAACTAACAAACCAAAGACGTATAAAATTATACAGCTATGAAATATCAAAGAAAAGAATGATTGATTAAGCAAAGGGATTGGATAAAATTTCATTAGGAATTTATCTATTTGAAGATTTGAAGTAATTATATGCTTATTGATAGCTTTGGAGGCACCTAATTAGGTATACACTCAGCTACTAATATCATCAACCCCATGCACAAAACCTTGGACCTGACAAACTGAATGGAGTTAAGTAGTTGGGTAAATGAGGTATTATGGCAGAGGGGCCTTTTACATTAATGATTTTGGATGTAGTTGATGGCTGATTTGACTACCTAATTTGCTAAAAATTTACTTATGTTGAAGATATGCAGTATTCGATATATGGTGGAAACAAAGATAGCAGCTCATTTCTATGTACAGGTGTACAAATTTGTAATTTAAAATCTGTGCATCTGGTGTTGAACTTTGTAATTCTTAATTAAACATTTATTTCTTTGAAATGCATGATTTATAAGATTTTGTATAGCCCCATTACCATTCTTTCTTATTATCATCCATTGCAAATATATATAATGGGTATTATGGCTAATTATTTAATTAGTAATATGTTAGCATTATAGACTAATCACATTGGATCTGTTACATGCTAATTCTTGTAAATCTTTCTGTGACCTGAAGTGGGATTTCCTCTTCTCTAAAAGTGGTCCTTTTTGTTCTTTTATACAGGAGAATGCTGATATGATCGACCGAGATGATGAGCAAAAGTTTCTGGCTAGTGCTGATTTTCTCTCGAACTATGGTCTGCCTGCCTTGATGTTGGATATGCAAGCAGCAGCAACAGAAATTCTCAAGGGGTAAGGTACCATTTACCATCTTAAGAGTCCACAAGTTATTGTATGGAAATCTGACAATCAGCTGAGATTTTATTTGTTAATTCAATCATTTGGTTGATGGAAAATTACCGGATGTACTTTTTTCCTCCTTTAATCAAGAAAAGGAAGAAAAAGGCTGGTAAAATAGGGGGAAAAAAAATTAAGATGAACCTAATTAGGCAGTCGTTCTAGGTAAAAGAACAAAAAAATTGAGATGAAAATAATTGGCATGTCTGTTCTTTTTAGTGGTCAATATCAAAGCATAATGTCAAGACATAGTTGATTTGTAGACATGTAATCTTGTCAATTGGTTTTCTGAATTTGGAACCGTATATGGGAATCAGCCTCTCCAATAAGTTGGGGTGTAGGATGCTTACCATAACCTCTCCCAAACACCTCATAAATGGGAGTTTGTGCATTGGGTATGACCTTTTTTATATGGTTATCACGTATCAATATTCCATCATCAGACAATCTAGGCTAATTCTGGCCTCCTTTAACATTTCATCTATCATGTGGTGACCCTTGGGCCCCCACTATTGCTGAAGCACGTTGGACTGTCCTCCAAGTAATTTACCCTGAAAATCTACGATATTCCTGCTGACTGCAAAAGTTACTGAAAATCAAGGTTCATAAACTATTGGCAATAATTGGATATCAGTGATATCATGTAAGACACTATGTGTCAAAGAAATCTTATAAAATTAACTGTCAGAAATGCCAATGAGTTCCAGCTAAAATGACACATCATCCTCCTTTTAGAATTGATGGAAGGTGAGGTTGTGGGTTCAAGATCCACTATATGCAAGTGTTATCAGTAAAATTATAATTAATAATTTGGAAACGTTTTATGTGCAGAAAGCAGTTGAAGGATTTCTTCAACTCTACAGTACTTCACGAAACTATCAGGCAGATACTTGAAAGGTTCATGAGCATTGGAAGCCCCCATCACTGGGTAAGCTACATCATGCCTGAGGATGCTAGATTCGACAGACTAGCCACAGCTTCCAGCAGCGACAGCAAAATTCTTTCGGATGTTACTAAATTTGACCAACTTATGGTGGAGACGGGGGCAGTATTGACAAGGTATCTTTATTATTTCTAACAATTTATGCATATGGTTATAGAACTTAATAAAAAAAGGGTGGCGATGATTTGCATGATCCCCTAGCATAAAGTTGTCAATCAATGTCGCTTTAGTGCACTAGTTAACAGTAGGAAGAAAACATAGGAAGAAGATCCCTCTCCCTCGTCAAAAGTAAAGATATGAAGTCTTTTTAATTCAATACTTTCCCCTTCCAAAATTCCCTCTTTGGCTTTTATAAATTCAGGATCTGCTTGGAAACAAGCATAGTAGAAGAGAAGAAATTGTCAAAACCTATAAATGGCTCCTCTCTCTTTTTCATCTTTTGTTGAAACAACAAAGGTCTGAGTGAACTTTGTGCACATTTTCTTCCATCCTTCCCCACCCCCAAGAATTAAAGTCTAATTCAAGTGATAGCACACTGGTAATGGCATCATTTATGGTATCTCATGTCCATGGTTTGAAATTCATCTCCCTCTCCCCTACTATCTAATCTATAATAAAAAAAAGGTTTTATTTTGATGTTTTCAGTCCTTGAAGAATCTTCCAAATATTCAGTTAAAATTATTGTTTTGGTTTTTCTTTCAGCAGTTGGGGACTGAAATATGAAGGATGTCTAAACAGAATTTAGGCTTCAAATTAATCTTTGCTATGATTTATCTTGCAGTGCGGAATTTGGGAGTGTAGTTGATATATCATTAAAGGCAGTGCTGGATGCTCTAGTAGAGGATATGGGGGCTCAGTCTGGAGGCAGTCTAACATCAGGGATGCCACTGGCCAAGCTTCTGTCACTAGTTACGCAAATGGGTCCCCTGCTTCTCTACGAGCCTAGTAAAAACCGGTTCATCCAAATTATTCAAAGCGATCCGGAAGTTGAAATCTTTTTCACTCTTCTTTATGCAAACATGCCTCCCTCATAGACTAGTCAATAGTTAGTGATCATAAATTATATTTACTACGTTTTGAGTTTGTTACAAGGAAATCATCATCACATGAGGTTGTATGAGTTGGTTTTGGTTTGCCAAACCTTGGCTGTCTTTGATGATGTTTATGCTCCATTCCACTGTTCACGGTAATTCATGAAAATGGCATTTGACAAATAGGAGAGGTGGGGAATTCAGATAAGACGGACTAAAAGTTTAGTTACTCAGATCATTAGACATGTTCAAATTTTTCATGTCTTTGTCTTGAATGATATGCATATGAAGCCGTTTGGTTGTGGTATTTCTGTCTATTCAAAACTGGCGGACGTGAACTGGCTCTATTGATAAGTGAGAGATTTCAAGAAAGCTGTGAAGAACCCCCAGAAACAGGAACTCTTTATGTGTAGTCCTTTGGGGGAATAATTTTCAAGGTATTCTTTGTTGTATAAACCCAGTCGCAAATAAATTGTACTAGAATTTATGCTCTTTGTTAAAAAAACAAAAAATTGGAGTAAATTCAATAGACTGTTTAAGAAAATTATAATTAGCTGGTGGATGATAAACACGCTTATGTGGGTTCTCAACTGGTAAAGTCTCTTATTGTTTAATATCAAACCTAAGATTGAATTTCATCCATACAAAGATTGAAACATAATAACATATTACAATCTTGACTTTATTATCAAGAAGCGGATGTCATAGATTTAATATTATCATATCTTTTAAAAAATTGATTTTTTTTTTTATGAATATTTTGATAATTTATTCAGTTTGAAATATTCATTATAAATTAATTTTTTTTCCCAACATTAACAGTAATTCTAACAGACGACCAAATGATAAAATCTCATCCACCCCACAAATTATGAGTTTTGGTAGGAGTTTATATATAGATCATTATTATCTATACTATTATTTAAGGAATTTCTCCTGTTTGGAACA
Source organism: Quercus suber (assembly GCF_002906115.3). Lineage (NCBI taxonomy): Eukaryota > Viridiplantae > Streptophyta > Magnoliopsida > Fagales > Fagaceae > Quercus > Quercus suber. The sequence goes on along the minus strand of NW_027069648.1, from coordinate 520,828 downwards.
AATTTTTTTTGTTCCAAAATACTTCTACACCCCTAGGTTTAAGTAGAGACAAAACTAAAGAATAGTTTAGTAAAAATACATATCTAACTTGCACTAAAACATTGCTTACAAAATAGAAACACTCTTCCATTAACCCAGTTTTTTAAAGCAACTATATGTTTATTGGTTTGAAATTTGAATACTCTAAAAAGTTTAACCGTTAATCCATTTGAATTTATCACATGTACACCAAATACATTATACTCGTCACTCAAAATTTAAAAGAAAGTATTTGATTTTTAATATTTAAAAAAGGTTTTAATGATAAAAAAAAAAAGTGATTAAATTAAAAGTAAACTAAAGTTTAATATATTTTCATAAATTTATAGATTTTAAGTTCAATCCACCACAATATTAATTCATAAGGATTTTGGAGTGTCTCATAGATAGAGAGGAGAACAGTTTAGCCAAAAATTAGAACACCATTTTATTATAATAAAAAAATTGACATATTTTGGCTAAGAATGATTCTTTTCTTTTAGTAGACAGTGAGTGAAGAATGAATTAAGCCCAAAGTTATTTAAAAAGACAAAATATAACTCCAAACTGGTTTTAAACTATCTCATTTATTCTATGATATTATGGATTTTATGACTATCTATGTGTATTATTTAAACAAGTTCCATGATTCATTTAAAAAATTATATGACTAAAATTATATATTAATGATCCCTTAAATGACTACAAAGTGGATTGGAGAACTGATAGCTCTAAACCAGCTTGAAACTAAACATTTTCCTTCGTTAAAATTAAAACCGAAATTGTCTCAAATCCTCTTTTGCCAAAAAACAAGAAAACAAACAAAACACTAAGCCATGAAAATTGGGTCAGGCTCCAAAAATTAAACAAGAGTCTTTATCGGAGTCTTTTGACTAAATATTGCAAAAAACGGAGTTTATTGGCATTATAGGTACTATTCAAAGTTATTTGGCAAAATAAGGAAAGAAACTGAATTTCGGAAACACCGTTGCCGAAATTGTAAGAAAAAGTATGAGAGAGAAGAAAGATGAGTGATGTGATGTGGAGGAAGAAAAAATTGAATTTCGGTAATGAGATTACCAAAACTCTTATCCTGCCCGTGAAGTGCCCAAAATGCATGCTAAGGGAGTGCCCGAAAGGGAAACCAATTGTGGCAACCAAGTTGCCGAAATTGTAGGGAATTGAGGAGAGAGAAAATATGAATTGTGGCAACCAAGTTGTTGAAAATGGGAGGAAAAAAAAAAAAAAAAAGAATTGTGGCAACCAAGTTGCCGAAATCATGGGGAGAAATTTTTTAAAAAAAAATTGTGGTTGATTTGTGGCAATGGCACTGACGAAATAGAAGGGAAATTTTTTTTTTGTGGCAATTGATTTGTGGAATGACATTGCCGAAATAGAAGGGGAAAAAAAAATGGTGACAATCGATTTGTGGCAACGGCATTGCCGAAATATGAGGAAAAAAAAATGTGACAATGGATTTGTGGCAATGGCATTGACGAAATAGAGAGGAAAAAAATTGTGGCAATTGATTTGTGGCAATAGCATTGCTGAAATAGAAGCGAAAAAAATTTTGTGAGAATGGATGTGTGGCAATGGCATTGCCAAAATAGAAGGGGGAAAAAAATTTGTTGCAATTGATTTGCCGAAAATTGGAGGAGAGAGAGAGAGAGAGTTGTTTGAATAAAACAAAAAATATAGTAAACATATTCTTATTTTTTAATAGTTTTTTTTTTACCGAAGTAGTTTGGTTTATGTGCATGTCATGTTCTTTCATTTCGAATTGTAAAAGTACCTTATAAAACAAATTATGATAGATTCAAGTACACTGAGTACATTGATTCTTATTCTAAAAAAAAGTACATAGATTCTTATTTAGATTCCTATCCAAGCATGAAAGAAAGTTATGGAAGAAAAAAAATGATTGATGTGCACACTGTAAACCAAAAAAAAAAAAAAAAAAACAAAGAAACTAAGATTTTTGCAGTGAATATATATTTATAGTTAAGTAATTTGTTTGTATCAGAGTCTCCCATCTTGTTGTATGGCAATTGATTTGTGGCAATGGCATTGCCGAAATAGAAGGGAAAAAAAATTGTTGCAATTGATTTGTCGAAAATTGGAGGAGAGAGAGAGAGAGTTGTCTAAATAATTTTTTTTTTTGAATTCTTATTCTAAAAAGTACACATATTCTTATTCTCCAGTTGTAACAATTTACCAAAGCAGTTTGTTTGTGTGTATGTCATGTTCTTTCATTTCGTATTGTAAAAGTACCCTATGAAACAAATAATGATAGATTCAAGTACATACATTTATTCTTATTCTAAAAAAAAAAAAAATAGTACATAGATTCTTATTAGATTCAAGTCCACGCAAGAAAGAAAGTTATGGAAGAAAAAAATGATTGATGTCCAAACAAAAAACAAAGAAATTGAAATTTTTGTAGAGATTTTTTGCAGTGAATATATGTTTATAGTTAAGTAATTTGTTTGTATCAGAGTGTCTCATCTTGGTCTGTGTTGTGTTGTATTTTGTCAGTTGGCATATCTAGTTATACAGTTTAAAATCTAAGAATTTAACTTATACGAAACTTGCATCCTATTTAAATAGCATTAATGTTACTGAAGTTTTCACGGTTCTTATTTTCTACTTTTTTTCCCCTAAAAATTCCATCAACCTTCTTCTCCACTCTTATTCCCCTCAGAATTCTACCAACCATTTTTTTCATGCGTGTCATACATTCTACAAACAACAATAAGGAACATAAGGAACAACACTTGCAAATATCTATCTGTTCTTTATCTCTTACAAGGTAAGTTACATCTCTTAAGTAGTTACTTTTTTATTTTTTATAATTTTTTATAATATTCATGTTGATGTGTTTTAGGGGCATAGCTAAGCATGAAAATCTTGTTTTTGTTAAATTATTTGTTCAAGCAAATCTTGTTTTTGTATTATGTGTTTTGCAACATGAATTGATTTGTATGATATGTTTTAAATTATTTGTTCATGAATTCTTGCTTAAAATTTCATATGGCAAAAATATATTTCAAAATTGACATATATTTCCTTAAAGAAATACTTAGTTTGTTAGCCTATAATATACACGTATGCTATAACTATAAGAAAACAAAAAAAAAAAAATGTTGGTATATATTTGCTCATAAACCTTAATATCTACGTTTTAGGCATAATAATAATAAAGAAAATTATACGATATTAGAAATATTTATCTATTACCGTATGGATGCATGAGAACATTATATAATCTGTCTTGTTTTAGAAGAAGCAAAATGAAGAGCTACATAAAATAATTAATGTAACCATAACAGATCCTTCTAAATGTTAATGTTATGCTAAGTTACTTAAGAAAAGGGAAACAAAAAATAATTTTAACTACTATGATGGACAGTAATAAATTATCATTGAACCAATCCTTTTTAATAGAATTATCTCAACTCTAGCTTATTATACTTTGAATATTTTTAATGGATTACCTTCTTGTATTGCATTTTAATGGTTATATAATGTTAATATATTAATACTATTATTATGTTTTAGTGTAGAAGGCAGAAAAGTTGTTCATTTTTTTCATGCATTCCAGTGGAATAATTAAATATGGTGAAAATGAGATTTATTACGAAGGGTCACCTCCTTCTATGCTTCCATTAAGCTGGGGTGTTACATTTGAAGATCTATGTGATAAAGTAGCATCCATGCTTCATAGAAACAAAAAAGATTCAAAACTTACTATTTGGTATAGATTTCCTTTTCAATGTCATCCACATCCTGTGATTTATTAGTAAGTTTTGGTAGAAGATGATAATGGTGTCAAAATGCAATATTCAATATGTTAGGCTGCCAATATGGATTTGTAGGTGCAGAGTTGTATGTGGCTGTAGAGCCTATAAGAAGCCATCGAGATGTTTTTCCCATTCAATATGCCAACGAAGGACCGAGTGCATCATTTAGTTATTCACATGGTGGACACTTTCATGATCCATATGCCACTCATACTGGTCATTATTTTGAAAATGCGGCTCATTCCCTAATCAACATTGGTGGTGCTGACTATCATGCTCCACATACCTATGTTCCAATTGAGGACCAACATGAACACCAGTGATGCTGACTATGATAATCCAACTGAGCATGTCGCACAAGAGACTACTTGTTTTGAGTTTGAAGCTCAGTATGACCAAACCGCCATTCAGAGAGCTACTAATGATCCTAATGATACACACCGCATAGCTACTATTATTGAAAGTGCGGTCCATACATTATCAGAAAGGATGTGGGCCATGGATAGTGATGACCAACTTGATAACAACGAGGTCCTTGATGATGTTGGAGATGAACATGAGCCTCTCAATGAACCTAATCATGAAAGCAGTCCAGCAATGGCATTCCATCAACCTTTGTCACTGAGCTTTTCACAAAATACGTGGGATAATATGATTGATCCAACCCCACCATTTGAAAAGTCCACTCAAAGTATTTGGGACCCAACTGAAAAGTTTTATGTGGGCTTGCTTTTTGCTGATAAGGATGAACTACAAGCTGCTGTTAAACACTATCATATCAAGAGGAACCAAGCATTTAGTGTAAAAGAGACAGATCCAGCATGTTGGTCTGTAAGGTGCAAACATTGTTCTTGGCGTCTTCAAGCATGCTTCTAGGCTACACATGGGTTGTTTAAGGTTAGGAAATACAATGGTCCACACACATGTATAGAGTCCACGCTCACACAAGATCACGAGCAATTAGACACTCATGTTATTGAGAAAGAGTTGAGAGATGTTGTAAAAAACGATCCAACCATAAATATTTTTTTGCTTCAACAGACTCTTTACAATAAGTACCAATACTGTCCTTCTTATTTTAAGGTGTGAGAGGCAAAAGAAAAGGCAATTGGTAGAGCGTTCGGTGATTGGGACAAATCTTAACAATTATTGCCAAAATGGTTGAAAGCTTTGACTGGTTCAAACCCAGGCAGCAGGGTTATTTGGAGAAAAATACTTGCTACTGTGCCGGGTGTTGGGGACGTTTTTGTGACAAGGGTCAAAAATGCAAAAATGGTCCAAATCTCCCATTGGGTTCTTTAGAAGTGTTTATTTGTGGAGAATTAAGTCCAAAATTCACAATTTATAGACTAATGGTGCTTTGACAAGCGAGAATCAAAATGCTAATAACAAAAGTGTAGAAAAAGCATAAAAATATAACAGGTCTGAAACTTCGACCCACAGTCACTGAGAAGAGGAAATTGAGAGAGGTTGTGAGGAAGAGAGAGAAGTTCCCCTGTACTCATATTTCCACCCCTAATGTTCAGAATTGTGAGATTGTTAACTAGCTGAATGGGCTTTTGCTCTGAAGTTTTAGGTCTTTAGGTAGAATGTGGTTAGTTTTGTTTTGACATGATGAGAGAGTTTTATATAGAGTTTGGGGTGTTGCCGATAACTGGTTTTTGAG
>NW_027069648.1:457844-510344 GCF_002906115.3 Quercus suber | reverse complement strand
AATACTTGCCCAAGAAAGCTAAAATTCAAATTTTTGATAGAAACCCTGACCCAACGTTTTTAATCGAAACGCGAACCAAAGGTATAAGTATAACACCTTGACCCAATGATTATAATTGAATCATGAACCAAAGGTATAAAATTTGAATGTCATAAGGAAGAATCCTTGATAAGTTCACAGTTCTTGAAGAACCAAAAGAAGGGCAAAGCCTCACATTTTCTGATTTTTATTCAATAATTTCTCTTTATTACAATGAGTGCATGCTATTTATAAGACATGACTGGAAATAGAAAATATATATATAAAAAAAAGTACTAAATAATAAAACCCTAAATAAAAATTGATTTGATCTGAAATTAGCAGATCCAAAATAGAAAAAATAGCTAAAAACGTTCTAAATAATAAAAGCCTAAAATTAAGGTAGATCTGGTCCAAAATTAGATGCTCCAGACTAGGAAAAATATCTATTAACTGATATGGAGCTGAAAAATCAATCAGCCATTAATCCACGCCATAAATCACACCCAATTAAGCTAGATTAGCCCTCAATAGCTTGGATTAAATTTATTATGCCTTCATCTTCCTTTGGGCCAAGTTTGGAATGTCCTGCGTTAGAATCAGTCCAAATCTCTTGAATCAACCTATTAAGTGCTTCTTTGATCTTCTTGGATCTTACTTTAGTAATAGGCCCAACTGGAACATGCAATGGATCCTTCAATGCTTGTTGATTCTCATCAAGTTTGGCATGCTTTTAGCATGATTTTGGAAACAAAGTTGTTTCCCTTTCATGGCTATTGTCTTTAGTCTTTGCAGGCCTTGGAAAACTACATTTGGGTGGCTGAGTGGGCTAGGCTGTTCAATCATTTTCTTAGAGTCAGTTGTGTTTTAGTGTGGAAAATGGAGCTGGGCTAAAAATTAGGGGCACAGTCACCCAGAGCATGAAAGCTCTTTTAAGGTGGAAATTTTAGGTACAAGACCTCCTTCATAAACCTGAGGTGCTACCAGTGTCTCTTACCCACTTGGTAGTACGCTTGGTCTGGGCTCATGCAAAAGGTTCGAAAAAACCTGACCCATACCCCTCAAACCACACTCCTCAATTTCCCCCATAAGTCACATGGGCTTGGGCCATGCTTAAAAGAATAAAATAAAATATAATACATGATTTGAGCCCACAAGGAAGTCGGGCTTAGTTGAATCAGGCTTGTAGAAAATGTGTTGCGAAAATGGGTATCAACATTAGCCCCCCGAGCACGCATGGCGCTTGTGGCACGCGTGTGGGTAGTTGATGTTTCTCATTGCTTGTAAATGTTGTGAGTTTGGGGAATTAGCGTACCCCAACACTCTATTTTTTGTTGAGATGATGCGAGTCAATGGAGCTTGTTTGTAGATATATCGCAATACTGAAGCCTTAGGAATTCAAGTTGTAACCAAATGATAAGTCCAACCTGGAATGCTCCTTGCCTTTCACGCCCATATGCAACTTCAATTTCTTTGTAGGATGGTTTAGGTGCCTTTAATTTCATGAAACTTTCTCAATTTTTTTGGTGTTCTATGATTGCATTTTAGGAATAATATTCCTAATATAAATCTATGATGAGTGGACCCAGGCCGTGTCTCGAAGCTTCACTCTCTTAATGCGCGAAGAAGTGTACCTTTGAAATATTTCGAAGCTTGAATGTGGCATGGACCAAAGATGGTTGCCGATTGTTAGAGTCCGTTTGGATTAGCCAATTCTCATCACTCAAACTGAGTTCTCATCACTCAAACTGAGAATTGGCGTGAGACCCACTAAAAATCTGATGTTTGGCTTGATTTTCTATCTTTGTTTTCATCACTCAAACTGAGTTTGAGTGATGCTACAGTGCCAAAAACTGAAAACACCAATTTGTTGTTTTCAGTTTCTGAGTTACATAACTTAGTGGCTTAGTGGTAAATATTGTGACTTTATGGGACCCACATTTAGACACTCAAGACCACTTTTTCTTCTTCACTTTTTCTCTCCATCGTCACCTCTTTTCTCTTTTCTTCCTTTCTTTCTTTTCTTCTTCAAGCTGGGTTCTTTCAGCTGCTTCTCTTTTTCTTATCTTTTTTTTTTCTTCATCACGGCTGGGTTCTTTCATCTTCTTCTCTCTCTTTTTTTCTTTTTCTTTTTTCTTTTCTTTCTTTCTTCTTCACGGCTGGGTTCTTTCATCTTCTTCTTTTTTTTTTTCTTTTTTCTTTTCTTTCTTTCTTCCTCACTCTAGTTTCTTTTCTTCTTTTTCTTCACGCAATGATGGCAGAGGGCTTCGATTTCAGTTGTGATTTGCGTTTTAATCGGGTTAAGGTATGCTTTTGGGGCTTCGATTTCAAGGCTTTTATTTTTTTTCCTCATCTTCTTCTTTATTTTTCTTTCTTCTTCAGACCCACTCTAAGGTTTTTTTTTTTTTTTTTTTTTTTTTTTTCTTTGTTCTTCATTCTGGTTTCTTCTCTTAGCTGCTTTTTTTTTCTTTTTCTTTTTCTTCAGGTGGTGATGGTAGAGATGGCTGAGTTTGGGTCTCTGATCTAAGGATTTGGGTTTGGGTTTTTTTTTTTGTTGTGGTTGTGGTGGTTTGAGGCTTGGATTTTTTAGTGGAGGTTGTGGTTTTGGTTGAGGGCTGTTGGTGGGTTTGGATTTTTGATTCATTCGAATTTTTTGGTGGAGGTTGTGGTTGTGTTGAGGGCTGTTGGTGGTGGTGGATGTGGTTGTGGATTTCTGGGTTTGGTATTGGTAGTGGTGGTGGTGGTGGAGCTGGGTTGATGGTGGTGGATGAAGGGTTTGTCGTTGGTGGTGGTGGAGCTGGGTTTCGGTGAAGCTGGGTTTGAAGAGCAGAAAAGAAAAGGGACGCAGGTAGGAACCGTATTTTTCTGTGCAGTGTCAGTGGGTGGGTCCATCATTTTGGCAAAAAGTGAAGTTAAAAACAGAGATAAATGACTGAGTTTTGTGACCAAACAAAGTGTTGGGATTTTTTGAGTGATGGTGGAGTTTGAGTGGTGAGTTATGGATTTTGAGTTTGAGTCATGAAAACTAAGAATTGAGAAATGAAAACTGTGATACTGCTAAACCAAACGGGCCCTTAATCTTTACATGACTCGGATGCCAAAGGAAATAATACTGGCAGGTTTGTAGCATGCGGGCTAACATAAACCAAAGCCCATGAGAAATAATTTAGGCCTTTGAGTCTTGGCCCATGTCTTTATCGATCAGTGTATGGTGGATCCCTAGTGGTAACCACATGAATATTTTGCCATATTATACGGAGAAAGAGGAAGGTGGGATACAGCCACATTTTTCTTTCTTTTCAGTGACTTTGACTTTCACGCCACTTTTGTTTTCTCTTAGAATCAACACTCCACTTGCTTTAAGTTTCACAAGTATTTACTTCAAGCATATCACACCACTTTATTCTTCTAGTTCTCCTCTACCTGCCCAGGTCCTTGGCATGGAATATTTCTCTAAGAGCTTTAACCCTCTTTCTTTTTTTCATACAACTCTTCATATCAATTTCTTGAAATTATTTCTTATTTTCTTTTAAAAATTTTCTTGGTTCTTCAAACCTTCTCAAGTCTTGCTGTACCCACTCTCAATCATACACCCGTGTGGCCAAAACCCAAGGGGGCGATGAGATGGTGGTTGCAAAATGGAAGAGATCCTTGTTGATGAAGAGCGAAAGGGTTCCATTGAAAAAGAATTTAAAGAGCTTGGTGCCACCCACCATCCACATAGTTGAGATTTAGATGGGACAAAGCGTTGTCGCCGAATAAAACAGGCAATCCATTGTGAAGGAGCAAGGTTGTTCTGTCAGTGATGACAATGGAGGTTTGTTGTGGGATTCGTTTGCACTAATCTTGGCTAAGCAATGTCGACAGTGAAGAGAAAGGTACCCTCGTCAGTGAGGTACAAAGTTTTGTTGTTGGAGGATGATGCCAAACATCGCGACAAGGTGTTAAATTCGTTATTTGAACAAACTTAATAAATGCGAATGCATGATGCCCACCTTGGTGAGCTGATTTTTTTTGTTCGCTATGCCTTGGTTGTATTTGTTGATATGTTGAACGTGCTATTCAATTCAATTTGTAGGGTGGCTTTTCCTTGGAAAAATGATAGTCTCATTGCATCGATTCATGAAGTTGAGCTATTGTTCTCATTGAAGCCGAAGCTCATGTCGAAGCTGATTCCCATTGATTTCGATAGTCATGGAAATTAGTTTTGCAATACGGCTATGCCTGACTTCGTGTTGGAAGTAAATTGTCCCAATTATTTGTTGTAAATTTGAATGAGCGAATTGAGTCCATATGAGGAGATGATGATGAAACGACACATTGAGGATGATTCAATTTTTTAGTAGCTTTATTGTTGGCCAATTTGGTGAGATCGTGTTTGCCAAGATTAATTTCGATGAAGTCGTAGCCATGAGCGATACTACTAGCTGTCTTGGGACAGCTTATTTGAGATAGAATGAAGTGAATATATCACTTGGCGATGTAGTATAGAGGTGTGACATAGCTACTACATTGGTTGGCAGCCCCCTATATCGTATTCTTGCGATGAACGCAAGTGAGAGTGATAGTCACCGAGTGGTAGTCGCTTCTCAATTCAGCAAGCTTGAAATGAAAGTGTAGGAATGAAACTTGAATTTCTAATGCAGGGGCGCATTGCAGTTGAGTAAGCCTTTAGTCTTCAGCAATGCCATTGAGAGTAAGCCATGTGTTGCATAGCTTGATTATTAGCATGAATTGGTGGAGCTGAAGTTGGTGATTCCATGTTGCAGCCACTATTCCTTCAATGTAATTGTCGACAGCCTCAACACTTTGCACAGACAGTAGCTCCGTTTGTTTTAAAATGAAGTCGAAATTTATCTTGCAAGTTAAAATTTGTTGTGGCAAGTCAAAACTGGCTGCCAACCCCTTTTTCATTCCAATAGGGATTGTTGAGTACGCTGCATTGCCGTCTTGCATAAAATAAGTGTACTTTGCGAAATACGCCATTATTGAGCAGGAACTTTGGAACTCCCTTGGTAAGTCAGACTTCTTCTTCATTTTTTTTATTGCATATAATAGTATATTGAGTGAGTTGTACTATGGATTCTTGAGAAGGACTTTGGCTTAGACAATTGTGATGTCGTCGTTGGGACTTTTATTCTCGGGGCCACTCCTATTGTCAATGCATCATTTTCGGAGATTGAAGTTGCTGCGAACAACAACATGGAGCTGCAATAGATGGTACCATGGCTGCCGCTAGTAACTTTGAATCCTTTTAGTTCATCTCTCTCTTGCGGCTTTAAAGTAAAGAAGAGAGTGATTGCAAACCAATGCCCCAAAGATGGTGATGTTGGAAGGGGACTATGACATCACTTCAAATTTTCCTTTACCTCCTTTCTTGCTTTTTTATTTATTTATTTATTTTTTTTATCTGATTGTCTTGTATTGAGCTCCAAGCTTTGAAAGTTTAAACTAGTTACAGTGTGTAATAGGGCCTGCTATCCTGGAGACACTTTCTCTTGTATTTCGCCTTTGCGGATAGCTCACTTATGTATAGAGCAACTCCTATTTAGTTTTATTGGTGCCATTTTGAGTTTGTACTATCATGGTTAGTTGACAAAATTTGCATTTATATACAAAACGAACATATATGATATTTGGATGTATTTTTTGTATTTTGGAATGAAAAATTGATTTGTATCTAAAGGATGTATATGGTTTGTAATTTATACCTTGAGAATGACTTTGTACATTTTATTGGTACGCTATGAGCACTTTTTTTTTTTTTTGGGTGAAAACAGCCTATGTATAGCTCTGAGCATTTAAGTAGCATAATTTTGATAAATTATATGCACTAGTTTCTTGAGAATGACTTGTGCTTGAATTAGGTAGCTTGTGAATATAGCTTTGCCTTTACTTGGGCAAGTTAGTAGACATGTTGCTTGATTCTCATGCCTTTGCGGACAGGTTTTGGCTAAGCACACGTCTTACTGTTTGTGCGCCATTTTTTTTTGGTAGCGATCTTTTGATGAGCAAATTTGCTTTCACAGATAGCAGCTCATATATATTGAAACTTGGCTCACTGCTTGGTAGCCGACTTAAACTCGACACATATTAGGTTGCTACTTCGTTAGTTTCAAGAAGCCCCCACATATGGGCTGCGTTTTCGCGCATTGCGGCTTATGGTGCACTTGTTTGTCACCGTTTCATAGAGGCTGATTGCATTCTCACAAACAGCAGCATGAATAAAAAAGCTTGTATTGCTATAACCTTTTGAAAATAACATGTTCTTGCATATAGCAACTTATAGAATGCACAATTTTGCCATTTTCTCGAGGAGGAGTTTTATCCTCGCGTATAGCTAATTATCATGTGGCAATGAGGTAGTGATCCGTTGTGTCAACTTTCTCATATTCTCAAGGGATGGTTATGTCCTAACACATAGTGGATCATCGCGCTTAAATTATAAGATATTATGTTGGCTTCCTTACTATTTCGTAAGGCTTGCCGTTAAGATAATGGTGGTTTTTCCTACCTTGTTAAGGGCGTTGCATTCTCGCAAGTAGGGGTTTTGCCACAATGAAATCTCCCATTAGCTTCCCAACCATTTGGTAGGGCTTACCATTGAGAGAGTATGTGTTTGGCTTTCCCTACCTTATTGAGAGTATATATATATATATATATATTTTTTTTTTTTACCCTCGTGTGTAGAGGTTTTGTCGTAAGAATAATTTGTAGGCTTTCTCACTGCTTTGCAAGATTTGCCATTTGGAGAAAGTATTGGCTTTCCCTAACTTATTGAAGGCATTGTACCTTTAAATGTAGAGGTCTCACCATGCTTGATAATATGATAGTTCGTTGGTTTCCTAATGTTTCATAGGACTTGCCTCTGAAAATTATTATGAGTGAGATATATTGTTGTTGCTTATGATCTTGTGCGAGATGCCGAAGCAACGAATGATATGCTCTTTGATGGAGTTGGTTATGGACACTCCCATTACTTTTCTTTGAGTGGAATTTCTTCCACCCACTTAGTGAATTACTTAGTGCAGTAAAGACTCGAATGTACCCATTCAAGGGTGGATGGATAGGTTCGATGAGATCAAACCCCAAGTATAAAAGGCTATGAGATGCTCATGTCTCAAATTCTTATAAGGTGTGTGTGTACAAGCTTGGAGTGCATTTGGAAGTGCGGCGACTTTTAGTGAATTTGGTAATGTCAAACCAATGGTATGCCATCACCAAGAGTTATTTGGTGGCATTTCTTCCTCCTTTAGTATTCTCAATACTACTCGAAGATAAGTTCTGAAAATTAGGGTCCTTCCATTTGCTATATAAAGGGCAAAACATGTTGTGCCGTAGACAATGACTCCATATTTTGCTAACTTGGCTTCTAATTTTAGGATGATGATCGGCTAAGCATTGAAGATGTCAATATAGGGTTGCTTCATTCCCAGCACAATTTTTTTTTTTTCACGCTTTGGTTAGCCTTTTTGTCGAAGATACATGGCATTGCAAACAGCGGCTCCATACTTTGCTTGCTTGACTTCTAACTTTGAGATAATGATGGGCTAAGCATTAGAGACGTCGGTGTAGGGTTGTAGCATCTCTAGCACAACAATTTCTATCGTTAGCCTTTATGCCACTTATTCCAAGTTTCCACATTATACTAAGATTCCACTCGAAAATCTTTGGAATGGATTTTCAGCAACCAGCTTGCGATTTTTGAGCTGTTTGACATCAATATTTAGAGCGAGCTCTAGCAAAGTATTTTTCAAAGGTGCATGCCAAGAGCAATTTTCTTGAGGATGACAACATTGATGCTTCCCTCTTCAAGCATAATCCTGAATTCAAGAATGATTAAGGTGTTGGCATGGCTTGGAATGCATGTGTTTGTTTCGACTTGAGATATATGAACATGGCATGGCCTGGCGCGTGCGGATTGACCATGATTTTGGATGTGTGAGCTCGTCATAGCTTAGTGTGCATGAGCATGTCATGGCTTCGGTGAGAGGGAATTGAGTTTGGATTTCCTTTGTCGTTGGGTGCTCCGAGAAGGTTTCTGTTTCACCCTAAGTGCAAATGTGATTTATATTAGTAAACGATAGTCATGGCTAAGCAAAGTAGCATACACGACTTATAGAAAATATTTTGATTAAAAATTTAAAGGATTAAAATGGTTTAAATGATATGTATAAAAAAAAATGAATTAGCAAAGAGAGTGCTTGAGAGTCTTAGCTTAAGCGTGCTTTGATGATAGTATATTGCTTGGATGACTTCAAAACTTGGTTTATGAAATGTTGCTACTTTAAGACTTGATATATGGTATGTTGCTACCTCAATGCTTGGTGTACGAAATATCTAACACCTTGTGGTGGGCCATTTAGATATGGCCTTTAACTATTTGGTGAAGACTTCATTTAGCGGTGACACCAAAAATATTCAGCTCCAAAGGGTCATACACAGCAGTAATTATTGTTGCGCCAAAATGAGTCAATCACTCGTGGCTCCCATATGCTCAGCACGTGAGGGGTTCTTGGATTTAAATGGAAGTTTAGAACTTCGCTTTGTTGATTATTGGACAGAGCCTTCCTTCCCTTCATGGTCGGACTTACGGCTCACCATTTTTGCATTTTCAAGCTTTTAAGCTATTTGACATCAATATCTAGAGTGAGGTCTAGCAAAACATTCTTCAAAGGTGCGTGCCAAGCCTTCTACCATTAGACTTACTTAGGAATTCTCCTTGCAAGAGTTGAGTGACAAGAAAAATTTTCTTGAGGATGGCAACATTGGCGCTTCCCCCTTCAAGCATAATCTTGAATTCAAGATTGATTAAAGCGTTGGCTTGGCTTCAAATGCATGCGCTTGTCATGACTTGAGATATATGAACATGCCATGGCTTAGCGTGCGCCGATCGACCATGATTTTGGATGTGTGAGCTTGTCGTGGCTTAGAGTGCCTGAACATGTCATGGCTTTGATGAGAAGAAATCAAGTCCGGCTATCCTTCTTTGTTGGATGCTCTGAGAAGGTTTTCGCCTTGTCCCTTAGTGTAGTTATGATTTATATTAGTAAAAGATAGTCATGGCTAAGCATTAGTGCAAACAACTTGTAGAAAACATTTTGATAAAAAAAAAAAACTTGAAGGATTGAAATGGTTCAAGGATTATATAAAAAAAGATGAATTAGTAAAGAGAAAGCTTAAGAGTCTTAGCCTAAGCTTGCTTTGCCAATAGCATATCGAATATCTAGCGACTTACGGTGGGCTTAGCTATGACCTTTAGAAATTTGATGAAGACTTTATTTAGCGATGACGCAAAAAACATTTAGCTCTGAAGGGTTGCACACAGCGTCAACTATACTCGTCCCAAAATGAGTTAATCACCTACAACAACCTCCATATGCTCGGCGCTAACAACAAAATTTTGCATTGTTGATCATTGGTTGGAGTCGTCATTCCCTTCGTGGTTGGACTTGTGGCTCACTATTTTTGCATTTTCAAGCTATAACAAAAATTTTCACAAATATCATGTAAAGCAAGAGATATAGGATGATTCATCCATAGGAATGATAACTAAAAAAATAATATAGATGAGTAGAAGGAAATTTTTTTCCTTGAATAAGAAAGTTGATTCTCCTTCCATCCTTCACTTCTTAGGTGGCTTCCGGAGGTTGGAGTGATTTTGTCACATAATTTGGAGCATTTCTAGAAGCTCAATGAGCTAAGGATAGAACTTATTTCAGCTCAACTACATCGTGCTCTTCTTGTGCGGCAAAGTATCATACGGTTTCTCTTAGAACGACAAGTTGGTGTGAGAAACATCATCTTTTTGCTGGTTTTGCATCTTTGGATACATGACTTCTCTTGTTTCAGCTACTTGACTCCCCAATGGAGTCGCCAAAATGTCGGGGACGTTTTTGCGACAAGGGTTGAAAATGCAAAAACGGCTCGAATCTCCACTTGGGTTCTTTAAAAGTATTTATTTGTGGGAATTAAGCCCAAAACTCACAATGTATAGAAAACAAAGGCTAATGGTGTTTTGACAAGAGAGAATCAAAATGCTACTAACAAAAGTGTAGAAAAAGCATAAAACATAACAAGTCTAAAACTTCGACCTACAGTCACCGAGAAGAGGAAATTGAGAAAGGTTGTGAGGAAGAGAGAGAAGGTTTCCCTGTACCCATATTTCCACCCCTAAGGTTCAGAGTTGTGAGTTTGTTGATTGGCTGAATAGGCTTTTGCTTTGAAGTTTCAGGTCTCTAGGTAGAATGTGGTTAGTTTTGTTTTGAACTAATGAGAGAGTTTTATATAGAGTTTGGGGTGTTGCTAATAACTAGTTTTTGAGTAGTGGAAGATACTTTTATCCTCCATGATACTAATTTGGTGTTTTGGCTTGGGTTGCTTTTGTTTAGGGAAGAGTTTGGCATGCTTTTAGCATGATTTTGGAAACAAAGTTGTTTCCCCTTCATGACTTCTATTTATGGTCTTTGCAGGCCTTGGAAAACTACATTTGAGTGGTTGAGTGGGCTAGGCTGTTCAACCTTTTTCTTAGAGTCAGCTGTGTTTTGGTGTGGAAAATGGAGTTGGGCTGAAAATTAGGGTCACAATCACCCAGAGCATGAAAGCTCTTTCTTGGTGGAAATTTTGGGTACAAGACCTCCTCCATGAGCTTGAGGTGCTACCAATGTCCCTTGCCTACTTGGTAGTACGCTTGGTTTGGGCTCATGCAAAAGGTCTGAAAGAAACTGACTCATACCCTCCAAACCACACTTCCTTAATTTCCCCCATAAGTCACATGGGCTTGGGCCATGCTTAAAACAATAAATAAAATATAATGCATGAATTGAGACCACAAGGAAGTCGGGCTTGGTTGAATTGGGCTTGTAGAAAATGTGTCGCGAAAATGGGTATTAACACCAGGCTGTGCGATATTCGAGAGAGTGTTTTAGGCTTTTAGTTCATCAATTGAAGGTTTTCAACATTGTAGGCTAATGATTAGTATAGATGGAACTTTTCTATATGGTAAGTACAGAGGTACGTTACTAATTGCATCAACGTGGGATGGTGACAACAGACTTTTTCCACTTGCCTTTGCCATTATGGAGAAGAAAACAGATAATAGCTAGTATTGATTTTTGCGTTGTATTTAGATTAATGTCACTAATCGGGAAGGGTTATTGTCATATATAATTGTCACCCTGGTATAATGGCAGCGATACGGACTATATGTGAATCGACATGATGGTCTCATCGTTTTTGCCTTTGCCATGTGGCTAGCAATTTCAATCAACAAATTGGGAATAAAAACTTGAAGGCTATGGTAATGTGGGCAGGCATGGAGAATTAGCTATGAAAGTATCAAATAACTAATGGTAGAATTACTCAATTAAGTGTAGATGGTGATAAGTATTTAAGGTACATACTGGCGCAAAAGTGGATGTTAGCACACAATGGTGGACATCGTTATGGGGCAATGATCACAAACTTGTCTGAAAGCTTCAAAAGTATTCTAAAGAGTGCTAGAAATCTACCCATAACTGCATTAGTCGAACTCACATACTACCGTTGTGTAGCCTACTTTGCCAATCGGTATACTAAGGCACGCACAAAGGTTACAGCTAGTGAACTCATTACAGCCTATGCAAAGAATAAATTCAATAAAAGGGAAAAAACGGCACCAAAGCATTAAGTTACTGTGTTCAATCCTGAAGATGGTCTATTTGAAGTCAGCACACCAATAAACCCTAACTTTGCATATAGGGGTAATCATTGTCATAAGGTAAATTTGAGGCAGTGCACTTGTAGTTGTCAAAAATGGTAGGTTTATAAGATTTCGTGCTCACATGTCATTGTCGTGTGTAGATATCAAGGCATCTCTACAATGCGATATATCAACCACTGCTACCATTTGGAAGAACAAGTTGCTTGTTATATACCTAGATTTCGCATGGTTCTAGACAGTGTACATTGGAATGAGCCTGATTACCCGGTCTTGTATCCTAATGTCAAGTTATGCCATGAAAAAGGTCGACCAAGATCAACTCGGCTTCAAAACGAAATGGATTTAGGGACAGAGCATCAACCAAGGCCATTGTGCAGTCTCTGTAGGCAAGAAGGCCATAATAGAAGAATGCCCCACTCGAATTGTGGCTGGCTCCACTAGTGGCCAAACTAAATGATCCAACATAAGTATTCAATCTACGTTTATTTATTTTGTGTCTCTGTGTGTGTGTGTATATATATTGTGTATTATAGTTCAGGGGTTCGATAACACCTTAAAATGTATACTTTTTATAGAGTGCTTAGGTCATTTACCATATTTGAAAGCTTCAAATAAGGAAAGAAATCAAAGGACCAAAATTTGAAGTGGAAAAATCAGATTTGAGCACTAATTAGTATTCTAGACGTAATTGGATTATACTCATTAACACTAATTGGATTATACTCATTGAAGGTGGTTGGCTCATTACGGGCAGATGTTGATGGCCCAACTTGGGTAGAGCTGTACATATTGTGCTGTGTAGAGTTGGATGGTCCGACTTCATCATTTTTGCATTGTTCATGTTGTATAGAGGTGGACGAGTGGGTTTTAGTAGAGGTTTGCGAGTGCTGTCTTCCTTGGTGCCTCTGTCGTCGCCCGAAGTGTGTCACCCTCTCAATAGTGACAAAGGAAATATTTGCTTTCATCGATAACTTCACTCGACTAAGGCCCTCTACTATTGCTAGAAGGACTTGTTGTGCAGTGAGATCATTCCTCTGTTGGTTTGCAATAACCAAATTTAACATGTTATTGATCTCAGTTTGCTTCCACATAAAAAGAAAAAAAAAATTTATTAGTGCAGTATTATTGAAAAAGCATAAATAATAATTTGTTATCAATATTAGTGCAGTATTTTGTTTGTATAAATAATTTTTTATCAATATTAGTGCAGTATTATTGAAAAAGCTAAAATAATAACCTCGTACATGTGGGCAACCGCCTCTAGTGTCATGAATAGGTGACCATGTTGATGGTACCATGTTGTGTAGTCCACATTGGAACAGAAATTGTCATCCCTAACTACATTTTCAGCCTGCTCGTTCCAAAGCAAGTAGTATTGTGCATGTTGCTTATGTGACACCAAACTTTCCTGTCAACTTTACACAATGCACATATTTATCGAAATTGTCAGTAGGCCACTTTGGACATCTTTGTAACAACCTAAACTATCGCATGACTCTTTCTAGATGGTAATACTCCACAATTTGTAAGCATAGCAATGGCGATATTGTAGTCCATATATGTTTTTCTGCAAGACACCATGAATGCAAATAATTATCGTACGATGTCCAAACAACCTGCAAT
This sequence comes from Quercus suber, assembly GCF_002906115.3. Lineage (NCBI taxonomy): Eukaryota > Viridiplantae > Streptophyta > Magnoliopsida > Fagales > Fagaceae > Quercus > Quercus suber. The sequence goes on along the minus strand of NW_027069648.1, from coordinate 497,002 downwards.
TCCAATTACAATTACTATGTTATAATCGATCAAGACAATAATATAACTAGTAAATTAACCATTGATGCATTGTGACAACATATATGACCTGTTCATTATTATGTGTGTCGTGATTAGAACGGTACGCACGTAGAACATGTGTTGGTTTGTGAGTAAACGTTCTCTTTGTATCCCACCTATACACAATTAATGATTGTCACTGATTTTAGGGTTTGGAAGTATCAAGGATAAATGCTATAGTACACAATATTGTATAGAAATAGAAAGTAAATATTATACTTGCAACCGTATGGGTCATCACCATTTAAATTTGTTGGATTAATTGGAATTTGGGTCAGATATGGAAGATGCTCCCACGTCCATAATTGTAATATGAAAATAGGACCTGCAACCTCCGTGCTTTTTTTAATAGCAGCAGTACACAACTTTTTATAAAGGAAAGCAAGTGTGGCACTACCCTAGCTATATTCCCCAACTACACCAAAGTCTTTTAACAGCTGGAAAAAGTAGCAATACAATCTACTTTAGCTCTTATTTTCAAATAGTAAAGCCAAAACCTAGAACATGTATGGCCTAGCATATTGTTGAGTTGTTACAGCATTGGCACCCTCTGGTAGGTTTAAGAATGTATTCCTTACTCATGTTATTTTAAGGCCACCATATGCCAATGCTGTTGCAGGTGGTGTCACCCCAAGTAAATTCTCACAAACTGTTCCCCAATCCAAATTAGTGAGCCCACACACTCATTGCCATCAATAAGCAATCCTGTAATAATTGCTATATCCTGTAGAGTGATCGACATTTCACAAGTAGGTAGGTGAAATGAATGGGTTCCAGATCGCCATCGCTCCACCAAAGAAGTGATAAGACCCTAGTCAATATCTATATGTGGTAGGCGGGTAACACGTTATAGTCTACATTGATGCAAATATGGGATGATACGCTCCCCTAACTGTCAGGGGGGGCACTTAAGCAAAGCAGAAGAGTAAACTATCAGAGGATGTAAATTTGTGAGGAGATGCAATTCTTTAGCGAGAGTACTTGCCTTTTATTATGAAGAGGAGAAATAAAAAGACAAAAAAGAATCTATGAGATAGATTTTAGGCGTGATATCAATAGGTAGTTTTATTAGGAATGATTAATGAATATATACCAAGCAGAGAATAAGAATCAAGGTGAGGTGATTGGTTGATTGACTCCTCACTGAGTACTTTTACAATACAAAATGAAAGAACATGACATACACACAAACCAGGTAAAAAAAAACTACTAAAAAATAAGAATATGTGTACTATATATATATATATATTTTTTTTTTTTTTTTTATTCAGGCATATCTCTATCTCTCCTACAATTTTCAGCAAATCAATTGCAACAATTTTTTTTTCCTTCTATTTGGGCAATGCCATTTCACAAATCAAATGCCACATTTTTTTTTCCCTTCTATTTCATCAATGCCATTGCCACAAATCAACCACAATTTTTTTTTTTTTTTAAATTTCTCCCCATGATTTCGGCAACTTGGTTGCCACAATTTTTTTCCCCCTTCTATTTCGGCAATGCCATTGCCACAAATCCATTCCCACAAATTTTTGTTTTCCCTTCTATTTCTGCAATGTCATTGCCACATTTTTTTTCCTCCTATTTCGGCAATGCCATTGCCACAAATCAATTCCCACCATTTTTTTTCCCTTATATTTCGACAATGCCATTCCAAAAATCAATTGCCACAATTTTTTTTTTCCTTCTATTTCGTCAATGCCATTGCCACAAATCAACCACAATTTTTTTAAAAAAAATTTCTCCCCATGATTTTGGCAACTTGGTTGCCACAATTCATATTTTCTCTCTCCTTAATTCCCTACAATTTCAGCAACTTGGTTGCCACAATTGGTTTCCCTTTAGGGCACTCCCCTGACATGCATTTTGGTCACTTCACAAGCAGGACAAGAATTTCAATAATCTCATTATCGAAATTCAATTTTTTCCCCCTCCCCATCACATCACTCATCTTTCTTTTCTCCCTTACTTTTTCTTACAATTTTGGCGATAAATTTACCAAAATTCAGTCTCTTTCCTAATTTTACAAAATAATTTTAAACAGTACTTTTTTGCAATATTTAGCCAAGAGGCTAGTCTTTTATCTGGTTGGCTTCAGTTTTGGAGCTAAGCTGTGAAAATCGGGTCAATCTCCAAATTACAACTATACCCTCAAAACCATCACATATTCACAAAATTGTGTATCCCTCTCTACCACCTCTCAGGACAAAGGAAAAGAACGCTCTACAGTGCATTCTGCAAGAGCTGCCTCACTCTTCTGCGTGTAGAAATAGAAAGCTCCCTTTGCTCGTCAATCGGAGAAGCTTCATCGGTGTTCAACAATGGCGGAGAGCAATGGCGATATCCTAATGCTAGAAGCTCCTCCTCCGACTGGTCCCACGTGGCCCGGACTATCCAGCGCCGAAGTCATCGACGCCTTGCCGTACATCGACGATGACTACGCCGACGCCAGAGTGAAGCAAGAGGTTGACCGTTTGGTCGAGGATGAGATGCGTCGTAGCTCAAAGAAACCCGCCGACTTTCTCAACGACCTTCCTCCTCTTCCCAACGTCAATTTCANATAAATTTTTATACCAACTAAACTTTAAAGAAAAAGAAACACAAATGTATGATTTATTGTACTAAATAATAATAATAATAATACACATACGTATCTTTATTATAAACCAACAAACATATTATGCAATATATTTTTTCCAAGTAATAGATGTAATAATTGATAATAACAAAGTAAAATTGATTATAAAAAGATCACAATAATACAATTTATTACAATTTTTGTGGTCATATACTAATAATAAAAATAAATAATATTAAATAATTTCAAAATTAACAAAACACATACATAAATTTAATTAGAGAGTTGAGATGCTTACCACAATTGTGATACCAACTAAAAGAGTGAGAATTATAGAGTGATAGTTGCAAAAAAAAAAAAAAAAAACACACATACACACACACACACACACACACAAAATAAGATAATAATAAATAAACACAAAATAACAACAATACTGAAAATGCTTGTAATCCTAACCATAAAAAAGTCATTAATCTAAAATTTGAATCATAACAACAACAACAATCATAATCATAGGCATACAAACAATATTAACTACAACAATACATAATATTTTACAATGTATTAGCTTCTAATATTTACAAAGCATATGTTTATACAATAATAATAAATCTATTAATTTTCAGAGCTATAAGTTAATAAGCTAAGCAAAAAAACTTACATTAACAAAAAACTTACAATCATTATTTGTGCACACTTAAGCAAAGCAGAAGAGTAAACTATCAGAGGATGTAAATTTGTGAGGAGATGCAATTCTTTAGCGAGAGTACTTGCCTTTTATTATGAAGAGGAGAAATAAAAAGACAAAAAAGAATCTATGAGATAGATTTTAGGCGTGATATCAATAGGTAGTTTTATTAGGAATGATTAATGAATATATACCAAGCAGAGAATAAGAATCAAGGTGAGGTGATTGGTTGATTGACTCCTCACTGAGTACTTTTACAATACAAAATGAAAGAACATGACATACACACAAACCAGGTAAAAAAAAACTACTAAAAAATAAGAATATGTGTACTATATATATATATATATTTTTTTTTTTTTTTTTATTCAGGCATATCTCTATCTCTCCTACAATTTTCAGCAAATCAATTGCAACAATTTTTTTTTCCTTCTATTTGGGCAATGCCATTTCACAAATCAAATGCCACATTTTTTTTTCCCTTCTATTTCATCAATGCCATTGCCACAAATCAACCACAATTTTTTTTTTTTTTTAAATTTCTCCCCATGATTTCGGCAACTTGGTTGCCACAATTTTTTTCCCCCTTCTATTTCGGCAATGCCATTGCCACAAATCCATTCCCACAAATTTTTGTTTTCCCTTCTATTTCTGCAATGTCATTGCCACATTTTTTTTCCTCCTATTTCGGCAATGCCATTGCCACAAATCAATTCCCACCATTTTTTTTCCCTTATATTTCGACAATGCCATTCCAAAAATCAATTGCCACAATTTTTTTTTTCCTTCTATTTCGTCAATGCCATTGCCACAAATCAACCACAATTTTTTTAAAAAAAATTTCTCCCCATGATTTTGGCAACTTGGTTGCCACAATTCATATTTTCTCTCTCCTTAATTCCCTACAATTTCAGCAACTTGGTTGCCACAATTGGTTTCCCTTTAGGGCACTCCCCTGACATGCATTTTGGTCACTTCACAAGCAGGACAAGAATTTCAATAATCTCATTATCGAAATTCAATTTTTTCCCCCTCCCCATCACATCACTCATCTTTCTTTTCTCCCTTACTTTTTCTTACAATTTTGGCGATAAATTTACCAAAATTCAGTCTCTTTCCTAATTTTACAAAATAATTTTAAACAGTACTTTTTTGCAATATTTAGCCAAGAGGCTAGTCTTTTATCTGGTTGGCTTCAGTTTTGGAGCTAAGCTGTGAAAATCGGGTCAATCTCCAAATTACAACTATACCCTCAAAACCATCACATATTCACAAAATTGTGTATCCCTCTCTACCACCTCTCAGGACAAAGGAAAAGAACGCTCTACAGTGCATTCTGCAAGAGCTGCCTCACTCTTCTGCGTGTAGAAATAGAAAGCTCCCTTTGCTCGTCAATCGGAGAAGCTTCATCGGTGTTCAACAATGGCGGAGAGCAATGGCGATATCCTAATGCTAGAAGCTCCTCCTCCGACTGGTCCCACGTGGCCCGGACTATCCAGCGCCGAAGTCATCGACGCCTTGCCGTACATCGACGATGATTACGCCGACGCCAGAGTGAAGCAAGAGGTTGACCGTTTGGTCGAGGATGAGATGCGTCGTAGCTCGAAGAAACCCGCCGACTTTCTCAACGACCTTCCTCCTCTTCCCAACGTCAATTTCAAGGTTAAACCCTAAACCCTAACCTAAGCTTCTCTCTCTCTCTCTCTCATTGTTTGATCTGATATGGAGATTTTGTAATTGTTTTGGATTTTCAGAATCACCCGATGATTGCAAGAGAGTACGAGCGTGTGAGAGCCGGCAAGCCTCCGGTGGCTCTCGATAGGTCACGGTACAATTTGGAACCGCCGCCGTCGAATAAATGGAATGATGAATCTGCTTGGAATCATACACTTCACAGAGCTCAATGCTTGCTTCAGTATCAAATGATCAGGTCATGTATACTCATAAACAATAGTGTTTTTATTAGCTCCACTGGCACTTCCTAGTGTTTCCATAGGAGACGTTTAGGATTCAAAATTACTTTGCTTATTCTTGAAAATCTTAAGATTCAGCTGCATTGGATTGTAATTGCTTTGTAGCACAAATAGTTGTTATTTTATTGTAATTGTTAATTCACGATGTCATGTGACGTATCATCAATTTCTTTACTAAGAATAGAAAAAGCGGCAATGCCCAGATGATAAAACAATAGTTTTTATTAGCTTGACAAGCACCTCCTGGTGTTTCCAACGGAGATGTTAGGGTTCAAAATTACTTTGATTATTCTTGAAAATCTTAAGATTCAGTTACATTGGGTTCTAATTGCTTTTGGAGCAGAAATACTTGTTATTTTATTGTAATCCTTAATTCATGATGTCATGTGATGTATCATAAATTTCATTATTAAGACTAGAAAAAACGGCAATACCTAGATGATAAAACAGTTGCCTGCGTTTTATACTTGTTTTTAGTGCGGATTTGATATTTTGTACTTACTTTGAAATGATTGGTTGCTTTGCAGTCTTGAGAATTTGGACCTGATGGTGAAATATGGTCCTGATGTCTGGAAGCAGTTCATCCAACGATTGGAGGCATACCTATCAAGGTTTGTTTGTAAAATTACATATGTAGTGCGCAAATGAGTTTTAGCTTAAACGACGTCGTGGATTCAAAGCCCATTGTGTGTGTATAATTACCTATTAAAAAAAAAAGATTCAACATGTGGTGAAATGATCATCTGCTCTCATCATAGAAATCAATTCTTCTGCTTAAGGACTCTTGTTTCATTGCTTATGTTAATTTATTCTCTCAGTCTCTCAGACATCATATGGTAGCTCAAACACTTGGTATTCTATGCCAGATTATTAACATTGTGCTACTGGATGTTTTTGAATTGTTCTGCTAATGCTTGTGGTAGTTTCTTACTTCATCTAACCATGCTTTAGCTGAATTGGGCCCCTGTAGCAAGACACATGCCCTTGGATCATCGTGAACACCTTAATGCATTTTCCTAACTTCTCAATTGTGCCTAATTGCTAACCTTAAGCATGTTGGGGAATTGAGGCTTATGGTAGTTCCCCCTTTCTTCTTAGGTTATGCACCTTTATCTAAATAGTATGCCTCAGCTCTAGCGCCCTGGCAATGTGTCTTAAGTTGATTACAAGCTTCAATTGTCTTTCATGACTTACTTAAACTTGTAGTTTAGGATATATTGATTCGGTTTTTTCCTTAAAGCACTTGAATTTGCTTAAGGAAATACTGCGTCTTTCAAATTTCAATTAAGTGCCAGCACTGTTAGCGTCATGTGAGATGATTGATATTACTTGATGATGTTCCCTTGATATTTCATGTTTTGCGAGTTCTTATTTTTCACTTTCATTATCATTGTTCAGAATGCAAAAATTAGTTCAGGAACAGAATGAAAAGAGTGAAACAGTGAACCGTGAGAGGAAATATCATCAGGTAATCTAACTTTCTTGTGTCCCCTTCCATATTGTAGTTCAATACTGTGCTGCATTTTGATCTGATGAATATGCTTCCTTCTTTGAATCATCAGCACAATACTGCATATGAGCTTACTGCATTGTCCACACAATGGAAGGAGCTCTGTCATAAAAATATAGAAATTCAAGCTGCATGTACTGAAATTGAAAATCATTTAGAAGAACTGAGGAAAGAAGCATCAGAGAGGTAATATGTGTCTACTATGGAATGTCTTCTTCTATCTTATATGTGTTTTACCAGTTCAGGAGCTTATTAGTTTTTTCTTCTTTAGAGGCTGGAACTTAGAAGCCGATTTACAGAAACAGAATGGTACTGTTTTGCATTCGGAATGATAAGGTATTCTTTCTTTGCTGATATCATATTTCTTTTAAAATTGATCATATGGCTCTATTATTTGTTGCTAGGATTTCAAAGATATTGAATTATTTTTTATTCCTTGAGTTTTCTTTACATTTAGAGTCTAGAATACATTCCAGGTGACATGAGAACATTGAAATCAGATAGAAACATTAAATCTGAAATAATTTTACTGTTCCTTTGCTAAATTAGTTTTGCTACTTTAGCACTTATGAGATTGATATATGAATTGGCACAGGTGAATTTATTAATTCAAATTATAAGGTTTCGAGCAAATAAATTTATATTGTTCATATTTTTGCTGCCATAAAATCATACTTAAATGTAATTTTGATGATAAACTCAAGCTTTAATTCCAACCTCTTGGAATCAGTATAACGTAGATTGTGTATTTTATAAGATTAGATGACATATCCCCTAATTTGGGATAAGCTACTGCACTTAGAGAAAGAAAAGGGGCTCTGCCTGCTGGCGGATGCTAAATAGACAGATATTATATGAACTTTTTAACTGCTTTATTTGATACAAGCATACTGGTTATATATATAAGCTGCCATTAGAATTTGCATAATTTAAAGGATATATACACTTGAGAAGTAAACCCCCATGGGGGTAATTGGATGGTAGGCTCATTGGTCTGGGGTGTGACATAAATGCGGAGGTCCTAGGTTCAATCCACTACAATATTAGTATATGGACTCCCACTAGTACTAGGACTCCTAGTTTGACTAGTTGAGTGATATCTCCCTTGATGTTCACAATTACCCATTTATCAGATTCTCTAAGTTCCTTAAGGTCAACATGATTTTAATGAACAATGCACATGAACAGTACACATGAGCAGTGCAGGTGAACTGTACCACAGGAAAGAGATGAGGAAAAACAACAATGAAGCCAACAGCCTCAATATTTTATTGATTAACCTCTCCTTGTTTGAGTACAATAGGAGACTTATATAGATCATAAATCTTAACTTTTCCTAATAGAACTGGGACTTCTATTTTGACTACTAAACCACACTTTAATTGAAATGAACTAAAGCCCACACAGGAAGACTTAAACTAAATAAGACAATACTTAATAATAAAAGAATGCCCCAGGCCTATAACTATGGTTGATACCCAACAATTGCAGAATTTTACCCGACTCTAGAATAACCAAATAAAAGATAAATTAAAATATAATAACCTAGACATGATGGCCTTGTTTTTCCATGTTCTAGATTCCCATATCCCTAATAGTAAAGGTGGCGATTGAGTACATTAGAGGCTAAGTAAGAGTAGGGAATTCACCTCTTTTCTTTATATTCTAGATTCTCATATCCCCAATAGAGGAGGTGGCGATTGAGTGCGGTGGAGGCTAAAAAAGAGTGAGGAGTTTGATGTTTGCTTGTTTTATAATGCTGAAAGGGGCTTAATTGGAGTACCCTTCCCTTGGAAAGGTATTAGGGGTGTTAGGGTGTCACAAAGGGTCACTTTTTTTGTTTGGATGGCAACATGGGGAAAGATTCTCACTTATGATAATCTCATCTCATTATTAGGACTTATTTGATAGTAAATTGGTGTTCCATGTACTTATGATAATCTCATCTCATTATTAGGGCTTATTTGATAGTAAATTGGTGTTCCATGTGTCATTGTAGTGGGGAAACGATGGATCTTTCGTTGCATTGCAATATTGCTTTTGATTTGTGGAGCCTTGCTTTTAGGTCCTTCTGGGATCCACTGTGTTTTACCGGCAATGGTATTTGACCTAATGTTTGGTTGGAGGAATTGAGTGGGTATGCATTTGTCGGATATTTGGAATATTGTTCCATTATGTTTGACGTGGACCGTATGGATGGAATGCATTTGAAGATGCAGAAAGTGCGAGGACTCAGTTGCTAGCAACTTATTCTAGTACCTTTGGTCTTGTGCATTGAGTCTTATGAATAGGGATTCCATTCCAATATTTTTAGAGTCGTTACGTAAGTCTTTATTTGTAATTCTTTAGACTTCCTCATGCTTTGTTCTTGAGGTAGTCTTTTTTTAACAAAATTCATTGTATATATGTAACTACCGTGGATGCTTTTTCTTGGACTTTGCCTTACCTTAGGTTTCCAAAACGGATATTGACTCTCCAACCACAATATGGTTGTGTAATCACCGTGGGCAGTGGGATTTGGACAATTTTGGTGGTTTTGGGTTTGTGGATATAGGTTTGGATTAAATGGGCTGTGTGGATTTGTTGTTGATACTTGTTATATATATTGGTAAGTTACACACATGGGGTTTTAAACTCGCGACCTTACTCCCCTGTCCCATTATTGTGGGAGAAGTGCTATTTGAGCAAAGTGCTTATTGGTGGGCCTAGATGCATTATTGAACTCAACTTGAATTTTTTTTTTTTTTTTTGGAGATGGATAGAAAGTGGGGGAGGGAGAGGAGTTCAAACCATAGACATAGCACACCACAAAGGATGACATTACGACTGGTAAAAAAATAAAAAGTCATTACGACTAGGCTATCACTTGAACCCTAAACTCAACTTGAATATGATCATGTAGGTTTCATGTATAAACCCAATATTAAATCAAAATTTCAAAAGTCAATTTAATTTCTCTATTAAAATGCCAACTCAATATCAACCTATTTTGGACAAAAATTATTTTTTGAGAAGTTATTCTGGTTTGGAAATTATTGAAATTAGTTTGATAAATATGAAGGCATCCGTACAAATAAGAGTATACCACCCCAAATCACTTTCAAGTAGGGCCTGGGCTTGTCTCTACTATCACCAATAGCTTAAGTGACATCATCCCTAGTACATACTAGAATCAAATTGAGAGATTTGTTGGTGATCTTGGGTTTACTTGGTCTGTAAAACAGTAAAAGTTTTGCTTTTGTTATATTCCTTTTGTTTTTTCCTGTCATATGTAAATTTATTGCTAATTTTAAGTTATTAATCTGTGTTTCTGCTGCTTTGAATGATTGTAGTTTATATGCCTCAGTAGTTATTAAATATTAAATGTTAGGCAGATGCCATTCATCTCAATTGCATCGATTACCAACTGGATTTTATGACACTAGTTCTCAAACATTGGTGGTGTTACAGGCTTCTCAAAGATGGCGGGAGTGGACTGCAGGGCTTAAGTCTTTGGGGGATGATCTGTATATTATACTCTAAATCTTGTAGTTCTAACTTTGTTTTGTTGCTGGATGCTGCTGGCCTTTAGATGAAATACATGGTTGTCCTAATTCTATGGAGTAGATATGTTCCTAGAGGGCCTTGAGAATTCCCCATACATTATATCAAATCTTTTTAGTGTAGCCAATGTACTGTAATGATTGTTAAGAGTTATTAGAGTGACAAATTTTGACTAAAAGAATATTCTAAATTCAGATCTGTTTTAAAATTTTCTTTTTTGCTTTGTTTAAGAGACATAACATATTTACTTACCTTTCATCATTGTTATTATTATTATCATGATTATAATCAACATCTGCATCATCATTCTTCATCATCATCTAGGGTTTTTTTTTTTTTTTTTTTTGAAGGTGCAGTTATTACCTTTTCCCTTTATCATCATCTAGGGTTTTTTTTTTTTTTTTTTTTGAAGGTGCAGTTATTACCTTTTCCCTTATGCTTGGTATTCCTTTGCTCTTTTTGGGATGGTTACTATTGATGTATAATACATGATTGGGTGATCTTTAGCTAAAATTATGCAATTGTTTTGGATCTGGAAGAACAAAAAGATGTGTTGTACTTTTTTTTTTTGGTAATTAGTGTCATAAAGCCGGTTAATCCTTTGTTTCTTTTATTCAGTAGTAAAAAGTAGAGAGTAGCAAATGCTAGTAAGGCTGTTTTATTGCAGTGCATCGAGCTTACTGACCATAATCGATTGTAAAATCCGGTTTGAGGCTGGTATTTCCAAAATTCTGTTCAGTTATAAATTTATAATTAAAAAAAGGGCCGTTTTGGGGACTCTGAATGGCGAACGAAAGTTGTCGTCAGGAACTCAAATCTTCCTTCTTTATGCTCCTAACAGGTTGCCCTCAATTCGTAGAGGCTGACCCAAATACAAGTTCTAGGGAGAGCCATGCGTGGCATGTGACCCTCAGGGAGTGTTTAGTAGAGTAGTTTGAAAATTGTTGTTTATAATTTTTTGAAATACGTGTGGGTAAAAAAGTATGTTGAAATGCGTGAAATGCTGTTTAAAAACAAAAAAAATGTTATTTGAAAACACTAACCAAACGAGCCCTCAATATGTTATTGGTATGAAACTGTTTAATAAATTATTTACAGATTTTTCAAAAAATAGTTAAAATGATAATAGTAATTTATTAATTCCAATGAGCAAATGGTGCATCAAATTGAGGTGGATGTGGGCCCAACATGCTCCCTCACGCAAGAGGAGATATATCATGTATCGGATATATAAGTTCTCCCTCTCATATGAGAGTGGATCTCACAAGTAATTATTACCATTTGCTATATTATTTTATGTTGTCATATTCTTCCTAACTTTTATTATATTTGTTTGATTATATCTATTGTTATATTCTTATATTGTCCTTTATATATTCTTATATCCCTGTTTTCATATTAAATTATGTGCTTCTGTCTTGGGTGGTAAATGGTATCAGAGCCATGTTTTGTGAATGTGTACGATCTATTTCTTTTTAATCAAGAAGTTACTAAGGACTATTGAACTTTCCAAGAAAAAAGAGTCAAAATCAAAGAAAGAATAACATAAAAAATGGAAAAGCATTTGCTATAAATGTAAAAAATTAGGACATATTAGTAAATATTGTAAACCTAAAAAACAAACTAAGATAGACATAAAACCTGCAGTTATTCAAGACCTACAAAAAGAAGTAAATATAGTATAGCAAGAAACATAGTGTATTTTCACTCATGCAAGGAAGTACATTATGTATTGAATACATGAGTCCCCCCCACTTATGAGGGAAGATCCATCTAGCCTAATTGTTTTCCCCTCAATTAGAGTTTCAACTAGTTTGAACCAAAATCCTAGTTGTTGCCTTAACTTTTGAGGCTTATCTCTTCAAAGAGATGAAAAATTAATATAGATATTTAAGTTACAAAATGCCCATTAGCAGGGGCGGAGCCATAAATTTTTGTTTGGGGGGGTCGATTTGTGTTGCTAATTTATTAGTCTATACAAACTTTTATACACATACACAAACACATGTATCTATACACATACACAAAAAATTAGTATCTTTCTGTGCAGTTATTACCTTTTCCCTTATGCTTGGTATTCCTTTGCTCTTTTTGGGATGGTTACTATTGATGTATAATACATGATTGGGTGATCTTTAGCTAAAATTATGCAATTGTTTTGGATCTGGAAGAACAAAAAGATGTGTTGTACTTTTTTTTTTTGGTAATTAGTGTCATAAAGCCGGTTAATCCTTTGTTTCTTTTATTCAGTAGTAAAAAGTAGAGAGTAGCAAATGCTAGTAAGGCTGTTTTATTGCAGTGCATCGAGCTTACTGACCATAATCGATTGTAAAATCCGGTTTGAGGCTGGTATTTCCAAAATTCTGTTCAGTTATAAATTTATAATTAAAAAAAGGGCCGTTTTGGGGACTCTGAATGGCGAACGAAAGTTGTCGTCAGGAACTCAAATCTTCCTTCTTTATGCTCCTAACAGGTTGCCCTCAATTCGTAGAGGGTGACCCAAATACAAGTTCTAGGGAGGGCCATGCGCCGCATGTGACCCTCAATATGTTATTGGTATGAAACTGTTTAATAAATTATTTACAGATTTTTCAAAAAATAGTTAAAATGATAATAGTAATTTATTAATTCCAAAGAGCAAATGGTGCATCAAATTGAGGTGGATGTGGGCCCAACATGCTCCCTCACGCAAGAGGAGGTATATCATGTATCGGATATATAAGTCCTCCCTCTCACATGAGGGTGGATCTCACAAGTAATTATTACTATTTGCTATATTATTTTATGTTGTCATATTCTTCCTAACTTTTATTATATTTGTTTGATTATATCTATTGTTATATTCTTATATTGTCCTTTATATATTCTTATATCCCTGTTTTCATATTAAATTATGTGCTTCTATCTTGGGTGGTAAATGGTATCAGAGCCATGTTTTGTGAATGTATACGATCTATTTCTTTTTAATCAAGAAGTTACTAAGGAATATTGAACTTTCCAAGAAAAAAGAGTCAAAATCAAAGAAAGAATAACGTAAAAAATGGAAAAGCATTTGCTATAAATGTAAAAAAAATAGGACATATTAGTAAATATTGTAAACCTAAAAAACAAACCAAGATAGACATAAAACCTGCAGTTATTCAAGACCTACAAAAAGAAGTAAATATAGTATAGCAAGAAACATAGTGTGAATTTGAAACATAGTGTATTTTCACTCATGCAAGGAAGTATATTATGTATTGAATACATGAGTCCCCCCACTTATGAGGGAAGATCCATCTAGCCTAATTGTTTTCCCCTCAATTAGAGTTTCAACTAGTTTGAACCAAAATCCTAGTTGTTGCCTTAACTTTTGAGGCTTATCTCTTCAAAGAGATGAAAAATTAATATAGATATTTAAGTTACAAAATGCCCATTAGCAGGGGCGGAGCCATAAATTTTTGTTTGGGGGGGTCGATTTGTGTTGCTAATTTATTAGTCTATACAAACTTTTATACACATACACAAACACATGTATCTATACACATACACAAAAAATTAGTATCTTTCATAATGAATCCTTAAAATTAAATACTTTATAAAATTAAATTAATCTTTCACCATCCTCCATAGTGAAATCCTTACAATTTTCATTTTCAATATAAGTTACCAAATTTTCTACCATTGTGAGTAAAAAAATTTCAATTGAATTAATGAAGTGTTCACAAACATAAATGATCCAAAATTTTAAAAAATACGAGAACACATTTTACCATAAAAAATGAATTTGAGAAACAATACGTTCTATATAATTACTAGGCAAATTGGACCATTTTTTTTTAAGAACATTATTGGACCAACTCAAATAGTTGGGGGGGCGAAGTCCCATTTTTAAGGGCTAATTATTAAAATATTAAATATTTCTATTTAGTAAAAAAAAACTTTCAAAAATTTGCCCCCCCCCACCCTAACATGTAGCTCCGCCCCTGCCCATTAGCACATTCAAATCGAACGAAAAAAAATATAATAAAAATTGAACCCTACACTTATCATAATAATATGTCGTTTGTTCCTATGATTTTTTAATTGTTACGTACATATAGAAAGTTTATATTTAGAAATAAACTAACTTTAGTAATTATTATACCTATTGAAAAATTGCTATTATGACCCTTTTAAAGACAAATTGCTCTTATTAAAAAAAAAAAAAAAAAAAGGCATATTGTTGTTCTCAATTTAATGAATAATTATTACTAAGTAATAATTCCTTTTTAGTAGAAATAATTCCTTAAATTGAGTAATAATTGTTCATCTCTATAAGGAATGTAGTAGTTATTTCTTAATCTAACTTTAGTAATTATTATACCTATTGAAAAATTGCTATTATGACCCTTTTAAAGACAAATTGCTCTTATTAAAAAAAAAAAAAAAAAAAGGCATATTGTTGTTCTCAATTTAATGAATAATTATTACTAAGTAATAATTCCTTTTTAGTAGAAATAATTCCTTAAATTGAGTAATAATTGTTCATCTCTATAAGGAATGTAGTAGTTATTTCTTAATACATGTAATAACTCTAGAAATTATTATATTTCCCACAATATAGTGCATAATAATTATTATTATTTTATTATTTTTCTAAAAATACATATTTGTGGTTTTATTCTTATTTTACTACCAAACCCTATTTTATTAGCAATTGTTTTGGAAATAGTTATTTTATTACATTGTCTTATATTCCTAGTAATAGGAGTTACCATTCCAAACGCAATTATTATTTAGTATAAATATACCCTAACATAAATTTATCTTTAGACTCCAAATTATGTTAGGTCGGTCCTAGTTAAATGAAATAGCTATTCATTAGTAATAATTTCTTAAATTGAGTAATAATTATCCATTTTTAAAAGGATGTAATAGTTATTTTTTAGTAAATGTAATAACTCTAAAAATTATTATATTTCACAAAATTTAGCGCGTAATAAATATTATATTTTTATGTTTCCAAAAGTCCATATTTGTGGTTTTATTCCTATTTTACCAGCAAACTCATCAATGGAAATAGTTTTTTCATTTCAACATCTTTTGTTCTATTCTAAATGATAAAAATATTACTATTCTTAACGCAATTCTCTTTAGTATTAACGGACCCTAATACTTTTTTTTTTGGTAAAATACCCGATACTATTTCACATGAATAAATCATTCTTATTACAGAATCTAATAAAGCATACCAAAACATGCCTGAAGAATTTTCATTTGAAAAAATTAATGGAATTAAAATTTTCTAACCCAGCCTTTTTGTGTAACTTTCCAATTGAAAGGCTAAAAATGGAGCGCATGCATGTCTTTGAATGGGAGGATATATATATATATATATTTTGTATCTGAGCTGTATTTTCTTATTTTGTATAGGAGCATTCATGACTTTGACTGGGAGCAAACATCACAGATTCACCGCAACAGGATTTACAGATAGAGCGACTACGCACGCATGCCTATATTACCACACATAATATCGTTCCCACTACTTAATTTAACAGTTACTATATAAGAGCACACTTTTTTTTTTCTATAAAAACTTTTAAATTATTTTTTTATATCAACCCAACAAAAAATGTTCAAATAACTCTTAAATCCAAATCATGTTCAGGGAGTATTCCACAGCCCTGATTTTTTTTGCTAGGCAGTGAAAATTAAGACTTGCAGCTTGCATGTATAAGGCATATTTAGAGATAGATCTGAGGAACCTCTTCATTTTTTTTTCAAAAATATAGTTAAAATCAAAGATAGACTCAGCGGATCATATTTAGACGCTTTATATTATGGTAGTTGTTTTTTCAAACCACCAAAGAATTTAAGTTCGCCACTTGGTATTTTATAGATAAGCCATCCTATTTATTTGTAATTCAACACTTCGGCGTATTTATGGATTCTGGTATTACATCCTTTTAATGCCTAGAGAAATATCAGTTGCAAATTGCAAATTTAGATGAACGACAATA
This sequence comes from Quercus suber, assembly GCF_002906115.3. NCBI lineage: Eukaryota > Viridiplantae > Streptophyta > Magnoliopsida > Fagales > Fagaceae > Quercus > Quercus suber. Next base: position 480,663 of record NW_027069648.1, on the reverse strand, counting down.
CTATAGAGAAATACAGCTACAAACCCAGATCAAACTAAAGAAAATCGAGCAGCGAAAGATAAATTCTCAGCAAACGTTAATGATTAATCGAGTTCTACACAGTTTAGCACTAAAAACCAGAGTATATAACACCAGATATTACTGCTTGAGCGAGTTCTTGCTTCAATGGATTTTGTAAGGTAAAACATCATTTTCAGTGTAAACATATTCCCTGGCAGAACATTATAATGACCGCATACCACATCACCAACAGAGACTTGAGATAGTGCATCAACATTTATCTAAATCAATTGACTACAAAAACTGAAGAAGAAAAAAAGTATAATATAATCAGGAGTAATTACAGGAGACAACAATGTGTCTGAATAAATTTTCAATCTAGTTTAAACTTAGGTCTAGGTTGACTAGTCTCAACCACAAACCTAAAAGTCAAAAGTAGAATGCAACTTCTCATATCTCACACATACTATTGAATAGATTCTCAAGTATTACACACATCTTCGAATAAAGTCTTTTTTCTGGACAATACATTCCAAATCTGTAATGATACAGTACTCCATGAAAACAAAATCTCATTAGTGTGCCCAGTTATGTATCCTGATTGAATGGATCTAACCACAAGTTCTCGTTGGCTAATAGGCTAAGCAAAAAGGAGCTCAGCTGAGACAAACACAATACTTACGAGGCACCCAGTAGACATCATTAATAGAAAATGGCAGCGAGTCTAGCGCTTGAACGACACCATTGAATGCCTGTTGAGGACCAGAAATGGTAAACAAAAGAAACAGAATATAACAATATCATGCTAAAACTGAACAACTTTATATAAGACATGGTAAACGATCATCAGATCACAAAATATTACCTGTTCATGAACAAGAATGACACAAATTAACCATAAAATTTGAAAGATTTAAGTACATACAAATATAACAGAAATATCAGCTATTTAAGTCCAAGATATAAAAGAGTAGAGGTGTAGAGCTCCCTTCAATCCAAACAAGGATCTAACTTCAGGCAACGCAGCTCCTGAGGTATGCAAGCCGCAAACCTATCCACCTAATCTAACGGATAGGGCTGTGGGATCCATAACAAAGCAGCTCAATCAACCTAGCAAGACCCTCTATTGGACTTCAAGGAGCTCCACTCCATAAACCTTAGAAGCATTAAGCAACAACTACAACCCTAGATCCATTACTTACCAAAACCCTAACTTTACCTCAAACCCAATATACACCAAAATTGAAAATAGTAGATACAACCAAAAAACAGGAATACAAAAAAATACACTCACACATAGACACACTATTACAGATCCATCAATTTATACAAAATCCCTCACGATTCAAAAGGAAATAAATTTATTTAAATAAACAATTTAAAAATAAACACACGCACACATGCTAGGACACACTCATAAGAAACGCTCATAAAACTGACAGATCCATGACAACCCAGACATCATAACATTCAAAGAACTTATCTCTGGCTACCGCCACACCACACAACCTTCCTTATAAAGTCCGGAACCCCCTTCAATACCCTAATCACATAGATAACCCCACTTTAAACCAACCCTTCAAACCTTGTACAGGAAATACCAACTAAAGTTAGGCCAGCACAACCACCCATTTATGCCCCTCTTAAGCCAGTAAACTAAAGAGACCTTTGATGTATTGGATGAGGTCGATAGGAGGGTATTTTATAGTGCTTTAATGGTAGGAGTCGGCAGGGTCTGTTTTCTTTTTCTTTTAACGAAAAAGTCTTGGGAACCGGCAGTATTTGTTTGTAAGATTCGTTGATGAAGACTCATTATGACAATCACGTGCCTCGCTTTCTCCACGATATATAGTTGTAGGATTTTATCGTTGTTTTGACTGTCTACGGTACTTCACGTACAAAGAGAAATAGTAGTACTACTGCTATACAAACCCTGTCTATCATTTAATAGAATGGGGAATAGAATGGGGAATGGGAAAGGTATCGGAGGGAAAAAGCCTTTCACCTGTACTCTGTTCTCCAAAGCATGAGTTATTAATGACTTGAATAGTAAATAGTGATTGCGTGTGAGAGATTAAGAAGGAGAGAGAAATCTACTATGACATGAATCACAATGCATAAACAGTATAATTTGTCTTTTACACAATAAATTTATGTGTATAAACAGTATGATTACTATTTATATACGCTAAAAAAAGAAGAAGAAGGAAACGTGATTCAGTAAACGCAGGCACACAAATAAGTGGAATTCAAACACTCTAGAATATGAATTAGGGCTTGCATGTGTGCTGCTTCTTCTGATACCCTTCAAAAAAAGAAGTCAAACAAATATATATATGAACAATGTTTGCGTTGGATGTGTGATGTTCCTAATATTTTCAAACATTTCTTTTGGGCACAAAGTTTATAGGATTGAGAGAAGATGCAAAACAACCTAGGTATTGCACTTTATGCAATTACACCCATTTCTCTCACTTTTTATTTTAAAAAAATAATTTCTGTGTGGGTCAAAGAACAAAGGAAAAAAGGTCCAAGCAGCGCAAACATGCTTTGGATGTGAGCCCACTACAATTAATTTGTAGAGATGGAAATAGGGGACCAACACTTAGGCTTCTTATCTAGTGGGTTAAAGTTTAAAAAAGGGTCCATATGGAAAGAAGTTAAATTTAGGCAAATAAAACGTGTAAAATAATATATTGATCTTTCATCGATTAGCCGATTAAGCTTGTTACACTTAAGGGTTCCCAAGTTTGATTGTTTTCTTTCTCTAATCTTCAGGTTCTAGTTCCTGTTCATTGGGATACTTCCTCCTTTTATAATGGTTTTCTTTCCATCTTGACCCTCCACATGAAGGGTGGCTGATCTCTCTTAGATACTTGTCCCATCCCACCTTTGGAGGAAGTGCTGAATGAACTACAGGCTATCTTGACATTGTTTAGGTGTCATTCAGTTATTAATGCAGTTGACATAGTTGTTGCAAGACATTCAATGTGGTGATAGATGCTTTCTTGGGAAGCTTCCCATCTCCCTCTCTTTGCCCATACTGGTTATGTTACTTCCTTCAGTTTGTGCTTCCCAGCCAGGGTCGGGGTTCCTCTTGTTCACTTCCTTAGGTTGTTCAAGGTCCTCGTTTAGGCTCTATCGGGTTTCCTAGCTCAGAGCCTGACTGTTGGGCTCGTACGCTCCTCAAACATGATCCAATAGAGGTGCTACCCTTGGATCCCTTCCCAAAATTTCTTTACTTTTTTACTTCTTCTAACTTTTTTATTTAATATTTGAGACTACCTAGGTATTGCATTTGCACCTGATTCCAAATCAAGTATTGTATGCATAAGTTGTAATATATGTAATAATCACATATTAGAGGTGGAGGAATAATCTTAAAAAGAAATCAATTATAGTGGTGCAATTCTTTAGAGTTTTTTAGAGTGAAGTGTTGAGCAAAAATTTTGTCTAAACATCACTCAAGTGAGTGTCGTACTAAGTTAGCAAAGTTCCAATTTTAATGATCACTCAAGACAGCATCACACGAAGATCGATCAAGCTTTATGTTTGAGGTCATTTGAGGTTCACTCAATGTTTGGTTGATCAAAGAGTCGAGGAAAACAATTCGTGTAAGCGAAGTCATTCAAAATTTTTGTTTTCTATAAAATTATACAAATAGTAAGCCTAATGCAAAATTTGAATTGTCTCTAAAGTGTCATAGTCCTTCATTGGTGGCTCTTCAATGGTGTCTCTTCATCCTTTATAGATTTGTTTCCCATATTCAAAAAAAAAAAAAAAAAATTGAAAAATACAATGAAATTTCATGAAATCTCTAAAATTTTATATATAAAATTTAGGCTTTGGGAAATTTAAACCTTGGTTGTTGCTAATTAACCAATTTTAAGTCAACTTGATTAGATTAATCAATTAAACTTTGAGTTCGTGGTTAATCAATCACACACCAATATCAGGAAGAATAAATAATGCATAAATTAAAAGATGCATGCAATATTGCTATAAATAGAAAACCTTAGCAACGAATAACTCTTGGTGTTTATCGCCAACCTTGAAGGAAACAAATTCATTGTATAAAAAATTGAAGTTTATACAATAGAATTAACCCTAACTCTATACTACCTCATGTCAATCTTATTGGCGTGACAACACATAGTTTTAAATCCTTAGACTCTTCTAACATGTACTCTATTCAACACAACACTTCATCCACAAGTTCAAGAATCTTCTTAAAGGTTCTTCAAATCATCAAATATATGTCTCGAGTGTAGCAGCTTCACCTTGATGATCAAAGCTCGAATATATCAATCTCTAATGGGTGATACTTTTAGAGAACTTAAATATATGAACCCTATGTATGCAAAATGTAGCTCTCCAAAAGTCTGTTTATTTTAGTCGTCCTTTAATTGTCGTTTTATACTTTAGCAATGAGATCACAAAACCCTAGAGTATGGGCAACTAATTGGGTCTAGTATATTTTGAGAACATTATTCTCAATTGATTAACTTCAGTAAGTCATATGTCAAGCTCTCAAAGGCCTTTTTCACCCACACAGCTCAAGGTTGGGTCTATGTAGATGTAAAGGCATAATTGCTTGAACAACACCAAGGATGGTGAGAGGGATTGGTATTCCCTCAAAATTTAGTGAGAATGATCAAAGCCTTGATCTATTAATTTAGAAGGGTACATGATTTTTCACTTCTGGCTAGGACACCTAACTAACATGTCGCTTGATACAACTTGCAACTTGAAGCAATTGGGGTGTGTGCATCACCACAAAAATGGCATAAGGAGTATGTGGAGGACCTTGCCTTTTAGGCAGAGGACAACTGGACAAGGAACGATCTTAGGTCTAGAGTTGCCAATGACCACTTTACCCTTAGGTCTAAAGTTTTTTTTTTTTTTTTTTTTTTTTTTTTTTTTTTTTTTAAGGCTAAAGACAAAATGCATTTTGGCAAATGGAAGCCTATATTTGGCTTTGACATTACTAGTTGGGGATATTAAAATTTGTATAGTGACAAAAATAATGAATGAGAATTATATTAATATTTGGATAAAGTTTTTTTTCTAAACTAGTTTGGATGAATATCCACGTGTATTATTAAAATAAGTCACACAACTCATTAACTAGATTATGTGACTAAAACTATACTTTTATGGTTTTATCCATGATTTTAAAAACTAGAGCGGTTAAAAAACTGAGCAAGGGTCTGGTTCCCGGTTCTTGACCAATTTTCACCAATTATTTCGGGTTTAACCAGACCAATTATAGGTTTGGTCCCAGTTCAATCGGTTGAACCTGTCGGTTTGATTCGGTTTTTAAAACAATGTTTTTATCAATTGTCATGTAATGAGATAGAAAAAGTTTCCTCTAAACCGGTTTTGAAATAAAATCTTTCTTTAATTGTTTCAAAATATAACAATCAAATATTCAAAGAATGTCATATCTTTTCTTTTCTTTTCATCTTCATATTGGGATTCTTTTTCCTCATCCGATTGCCTAACTTATATTTTGATACCTTCAAGCTACTTTCCAATTTAGTTTTAAGTAAATAAGCTATCTATCAAGAGATAAGTATTACCAAACTCCACAATACATGACGCCTTAATTTAATATTATTCTCTACTTACTAAAGTGTTTTGTCACTAGCACAAATTTTATCTCAATAAGATTGTAGAAAATAAAAAGGTTGTAACTTCGTGTAATTATCAACATTAGGCTTGTGCCTATAAGCAAAAAGGAATCATTCGATGTGATCGCAATTTTCTTTTTCTTAATTGAACCCCCCCCCCCCCCCCAAAACCAAAAAAAAACCTCTCTTCCATAAAGGAATAATCTGTTTTATTTTCTCTTTTTTTTTTTCCCTTTATTTATTATTTCCTCTTTCCCATCCTCCATTATTTCTTTCCATCCATACATAGTATAATGATGAAAGTTTCACCATTTAACATTCTTTTTAACTCCACAAAATTTTATATATAATAATTTCATCATGAAAACAACATATCTTCATATTTGTTGTGCCATTCTTTTGACAAATACTATGGATAATATGGAGATTGGATATTCATTTCATGTTTTCTCCCCATTTGTTTTGGATTTTTCTTTGTTACTTGAATAGTTATTTTAATGGTTTTAAAAATTAAATTAAATGAAACCATTAAAGGTATTGATTTAGGATCGAACCAAGAATATTATAAATAAATAAATTAATTAATATTTATTTATTAAAATAAATACAATAAATTTTGAGGGGGGAATATTATAAAAATGATTACCTGCTAATAATTTAGGTGCATTTATAAATGAAAATTTTGTGGGAAAGGTTAAATCTTTAACTTTTACCTTATGTGAAAAAAATGAAATAAGAAAGTTGAATAATAGATTGAAATCCGGGCGATTGCACCATATATATGTTACTGTAAGGACTCAATTTGAATTGAGTGTTGGGTTTTCAGCCCAACAAGCCCAAACAATACATTTATAGAGAGTGGGCTGACAGGCTTAGGTGCTGGCCGTTGATCACCATGCCCAAACTTATTTTTAAAAATGGCTAAGTATTTTCTTACAAATGAGGGAATGCTCCTCGGCCTGTGGCCGAGGAGGCCCTTCTTCCTCCCTCCTCTCTTTGGCTTTACTAGCTCTTCTTTTATAGTTTTAATCTTCCTATCTTTTGCTTCCATCTGTTGATTGTCTATTCGCCTTTTTCTCTGGTCGTCCATCCCATCAGAAGCTTTATCGATACTCAAGTGGCTCACTCTGACCAACGTTATCCTGCCAAGGGTTACCTCTCCATTAATGCGGCCAGGGGGTTAGTTGAGTGCATTAATGCGAGAGTGACAGCTTACCTTGGGGTTAGCCACTCCCCGAAATCACTCTTGTCAGGCCGAGGACAAGGTGTCCTCGGCGCGGATTCAAGAGAATAGGTTTCCCCCCTATCTCCTCAGAAATAGCTTGCGCTCCTCGGCATGGGCCTTGGGCCTGCTATATGAAGGACTGAGGCTATCAGGCCCACGGACCCCACAGTTACCTTTATATGAAATGTAAAAATTGATTAGAAAACAATGTAAAGAGGTTTAAAAAGTTTACTCTATTAACTTTTACATCTCATATGAGATGATAATTGTACCTTATCCAAATCAAACAAAGTAAACTTTACTACAGTTTTTTTGGCATTAAAACAATACTAAATAAATAAAATAAACCTTGCACGCTCTTGAAATTGAGAAGTGATACAATGACAAAGTAATGTATCTTCACCATCTCTTTGCACCCAATGTGGCAATAACTCAATGGCTTAACTACCAAATATTATGTCTATCACCGTTATTTATAGACCTTTTATTTATGTGAACTCTTTCTCTCTCTTAAAGCTTCTCTCTAGGGATGGTAAAAACCCATTCAGGACGAATACTTGACCCAACGACTACAAATTTTACCTAATCCATTAGGGGATTTGGGTATCAAGGCAAGTTTGTTTCAACGCCTAGAGAGAAGAAAGAGAGAAAACCTCTCTCTCTCTCTCTCTCTCTCTCTCTCTCTAATAACTCAAATCATCCCATAGTACATTAGAAAGCTTAAAGCATTTTGATGATTTTTCTAATGTAGAGTAGTGGAAATATGTAGAATAAACTTTAAAACTTAGAAGCGTGGAAAAAAGGTTCTCCACCATCAGTTCTTGGCAATTTAAACCTGAGTGTGTGTTTTTGGAAAATATTAGATAAGAGGCAAGTGTTGGGACTCGAATCTAGGCCCCCTATGCTAGAAATTGTGCATGATACACGAACTATTAAGGCAATCCAGCTTCTTGGGTCTTTATGTTACAAACTATAATATTTATTATATATAATTCAATTAATAATTTTTATTTTTCCATAATTTGACCTTAGTTAAACTTCGGTTTGAACTTAAAAACTCTAAACCTTTTTTTTTTATATAATTTTTTTTTTTAGTTTTTTGAATAGTTCAAGTTTCAAAACAATGCACATCCTTTGTGGCCTCACAAAACAAATGGAGCAGAGATGATGCTAAATTTTTCCATGTACTCGCCCTGTTTATATTTAAACAATTAAAAAATATTTTTTACTATTTTTTATAAGGCGTATATAAGTGGTTTTAGTTTTTAAACTTTGACTTTAAGATTTTTTTTATGCTATACTATTGAATTTATATATATATATATATATATATATATATATATATATATATATTTGTTTTAAGATTTAAATTGTTCATTGTACTAGGGCTGGTCCTGTGGTCATTGGGCCTTAGGCCTGAACTAGAGATACAACACCTGACCCCTTCCCCATTGGGCTTAATAGCTTGATCCAGACACCCCCTTAAGACTCACCGTGAGCCCAATGAACATAACGGGATTGGTTAACCCTAAACGTCAAAGGCGACGCACTCTTTATCAAACTTATCTTGGTTGGGCGTATGGTTGCATGGTGAAATGATGTTTCAACTTCTTGGTATTGCCTTAAGAAATATCGCTGCCTAGCAGGCTTTTTGGAGGTGGGAATCAATTCTGATGCCACTATCACTTCACCCACCTAACCACCCACCTAAAGACGATTGAATTGGACCATCATTCGCACTAATAGAGGGAAGTAATCATAACACCCCCACTTATCTAAAGCTATAAATAGAGGGGTTAGGGGAGAAAAAGGGAGTTGGCAATTATGGAAGAATATTAAGAGAAGAGAGCAAACACTCAGAAGGAACAAAGGAGCGATCCTATAAGGGAAAGAGTGGAAGGCGTGAGGAAATAAAACTGTATTTAGGTTTGCCGAGCATAGGGCCATCCATAGTAGGAAACACAAAAACCCACAAAACAAATAGATTGTGAGTAAGCCCAAGTAGAGGTTAAGAGCATCTCTAATGGTATAGCTAAAGGCAAAATATTCTCTATAATGGAGAATGAGACCAAAAAAATGTCTCCAATAGATTCTCTAAACTCTAAATTTTTTTGGCTCATGAACAGTAGCTCATCAAATCTGATGAGTTGCTGTTCATTCTTCAAATGTTTTTTTTATTATAATAATCAGGTGTTGAATAAAAAAATGTTGGAAGATGTGTAGTTATTAAAAAAAGAATAAATTATAAATAAATAAATAACATTTAAATGAGATAGAGAATCTGTTGGAAAATGTATTTGAAAAAGTGAGTAGATAAAATATAAAAGTCATTATTCATTCTCCAAATAATACAAAAATTTGATGAATTTGCTGGAGATGCTCTAAACCCAACAACCATATATTTTGGGTACGCACATTTATATTTTTAGCTTTTATATTGTTATGTTTGAATTATTTTTGTATTTTTAATATTTGAATTGCTGTCTTGTTATGTTTTAAAAATGCTTTGTTATGTTAGAACTTGTTTTTAAAAATATTTTATGTGTTTTAATTTAATTAATTCAAAATAACTTTTATTAAATTAATATATCTAAAAAATTAAGTGTGGTTGCCAATTTCCCATCCCAAATCCTCTCTCTCTATGCTAAAACCGGTTCAACAAATCCAGTTCGGCTGCTAGTTCGGTTCGGTTCGGTTCGGTTCTTGGTTACGTGCCCAAAACAAAGAGACAGGTATGAGTTATAGTCTTCTAGACTATGGAGAAGTGCGTTGCTGCCAAGTCTCACGTGATGGTCTAGGAATACTCAAAATAGGGAAACGAGATTTTGTGAAAGAACTACTCGCGAGATGTAATGCCAAAATATTTAGCGGACACGTGTCGGTGAAATAGGGTGGAAAGTCTGAGATGAATGAATGGTAGATGTTGAATAAATTTTTCCTTGATTAGACAAAAGCGACGTTGATTTAACAACACAATGTCAGACTGATTGGTAGGCCCCCTCCGCACTGTGCGCACGTTAACATTATCACTATCACTCACTCCGGCTCTTCGCATTCATTAACCACATTTTCCAACTAATCTACCTTCTTTTATTTAATAAAAATGTACTATTAGTTTTCTTTTTAAGTAAAAAAGGCATGAATTACAAATATTCATAGAGTAATAGGGCTAAAAAATACAGTTGTTTTCTACGATACACTTTTGTCATTTTTTTTAACCATAATTTGATAATTTGTATAATTATGAATTTAGAGATATTATTTTTTTCTCTTTAATTCATGTTTGCAAGTGATAAAATATGCTCTCATGTTATACATATATAGATAGAGAGAAAAATATTATGAATCTTTATGTGAATTATCTATTTATTTTATTTATATTATTTTTTTATTATTATATGCAAGTTTTATATGTATTTATTTTAACTTTTCATTTATAATACTTAAATGATAAAAAATTCGGTAAAAAATTAGATAGGTTAATAGTGGTGGGTGAAGTGTAGTTTTAGCATTTAGGGAGAGTGGAGTAAAAAGTAGGGGAGTGGAGTAGTAGACAATGAAAATCTAGGGGTAGATCTTAATGAGTACAGCGGCTGACAACTTTAGCTTTTATTTATTTTATTTATTGTGCTTTCTTTCGTCTTGGTCTGTGTTGTCCCCACGTTGAATATGGAATCCAGAACACGTGGTTGGTAAAGAGGAATGTAATACTTGCAATTATAGCAAAATATCAAAATTTTAATCAATACACATACACAGTGCTTTTTGATACTGCCTCTTCTTCTGCTGATAATGATCTACTATTTGTTAATCGAAAGACGAGACGGGACAGCGGCGTTCCAGTTTGAACTTTAAACACAGTGTCGACTGCCAGCTAAGCCCTACTGCTTCCCATGCGCACATTTTGCGATTCTCTATGCATTTTTTTAATTGCTTTTTTTGTTTGGAGAAACATTTTTAATTGCTGTCACTCAAATTATATTTTGGGTAAATTTCATTTACACCTATGCTTTGTTTGGTTACAAATGAGAGGGAAGAGAGGAGAACAAAGAAAAAAGAAAAAAAAATAGTAGCAAGAAAATGAGAAAGAAAAGAAAAAGAATTAATTCTCCTGCATATGTTTGTAAATAGGGAGAGAAGAAGAAAATAAAAGAGATAATGTATTTCTTTTTCCTTTGTTTGGTTTGCCAAATAGAAGGGAACAAAAAGAATATATATATATATATATATATACACATATTTTTATTACTTTTATATTTATATAAAATGTACAAGATACATAAAAGTTATGGGCAAATGTAGGAGGAGGAGGATCCAAAACAATTGATAAAAGATGTAAAGGCATTTCTGAGGAGGTAAACCTTAGGAAATATTGGCGGGATGTTCTCGGAAAGTACTCACCTAACTCATGTAGAGGTTGAACTGTCACAATTGGTGAGGGCATCGAGGACACCTACCTAACCTCGGAAAGTTAAGAGTCAGAATTAAAGGAGCACAGCGCAACCCAAAAGTAGAAAAAGGTAACTCGACATTGAACAAGGAAGAAAAGAAAAAGGAAGAACAAAGCAGTCATCCCTTTAGCATTAAATACACTGCAACCACTTAGCTGGCCCCATTAATGGAAAAATGACCATGAACAGTACCCAGCTCACATCTTAGTGTAAAACCTTCTAGCAAGGCTTTGATGGGACAAGTATCAAGAAAGTTTGATCCTAACCCTCCAAATGTATAGTGTAGATGCATTTTAACTAACTATATAAAGTCAAGAAGCACCGAGGACGAACACTAATCCATTTCAAGATTTTTTTGTAATTGAATACATTTATATCACACTAGAGACTAATTTGAATATTGTTATTTATTTTATCATGGGTATTTAAAGGTTGTCATTGCATCCCACTTCTAAAAATTAATTGTGTAAGTAGAAAGTAGCACGTTAAAATCTGTTTAATCCGTTAATTATATTTTTTGTCCGCTACAATAAATATGTAATTTCATGTCATACTACATTATTTATGTGAGCCCCATTTTTTTAAAACCACTTTCTCCCTTCAAATTTGCTCAATTTGGGCATATTGCAAATATATGAACTCAGGGGAAATGGTTTCTTCAATGGTAACCAAATAGAGGAAATGATTGCAGCTCTTCTTATTTATCTTCTTTTTCTCTCTCCTCTAGCCTTTCCAAACACTGCTAAACTTGGGGCTTTTGGGTTATTGCCAAATCTAAGACTTTTCAAAACTAACTAATTTGACCTCTAAAGTCAATTTAGTCCCTAAAACAATTGAGAAAAAATAACTAACTGTTTAGGAACTAATAAGTTAGTTTTAGGGACCAAATTAGCTAGTTTTGAAAAATTTTGTACTTGGTTGGCATTAACCCAAATCTCAGATTATGATAGCGGAATTTACCCATATATTTTTATTTTTATTTTTATTATTAGTAAATGATAATAAAATCTTGTTAATATCTTTATTATTAATAGATTTTATCTTTATCAAATAGAAAAAAATAGCAGATTGAACCTATAATTTAAATTCAATAAGCCATTTTAATGAATTTTTTTCTTTATTAATATCGTTGATGATTTTTGTAGGTTTCACGCTTTTGGAGTTTTGTTCCCACATGAAAAGGACCCTATAATTACTACATAAAATAATAAATCATATAATACATCATTTAAATACTTAAAATAATATTATCCATTTTTTAAAGAAAATATATAATATAAGCTGGCTACTTAAAATAAAATTAATTAAATAATTATTAAAGAGACATACACATGTATCATTAAAATTGTCCACAAAACACAAAACTGATTGTTCGTGTGCGTTTGGGAAGCGTTTTTTGCACTTCTCACGTTCACGTTTTGCGTTTTCTTCATTTTTTTTCCCCAAGCCGTGATTGTTGACTCTGGGGTGTGAACAGTACTGACTTTGGGGTGTAAACAATACACAGTAATTTTTTCAAAAACTTTTCAATCACTTTTCAGTTATGGGACTCACAAATCTTATTTTTCAGCAACTTTTTCATTGAAAATAGGTCCCACGGTACTATTCATACATTTAAAAATTATTTTGTTACAGTATTTTTTAGTTTTCAGTTTTCAGCTGTATCCAAAAGGACCCTTAGAAGAAAAAAAAAATTTTTCTCCACAACCAATATCATATTATGTACTACTAGCTCGGGAGACACGTGCAAGACCACGCATTGCCTCTTGAGTGAGAAAATTAAGATAAAATTCTATTTGAAGAAGTATGAAACCATTTAAAAAAAATATGTATATCATATAATGTTAATCTCATTCACATAAGAATTTTGATTACATAAAGTTAGGGTAGTTATTTGATATATGAATATCTATTTTATTATAAAAGTTTCTTATTAATTGAGTTTTGCTAAAATATTATCACAATATATAATTTTTTTTGATGAATGATGTCATATGCTATAATTGAAGCTTTTCATCCAATACTTGCAATCATCCACAATTAAAATTTTGTTATATTCATACTTCCTTGTTTATCTTTACATTTTATGAGCATAGGTGTGATGTTTAGCTTACTTAGTTTTTAATGAACACTCATTTTAAGCAAGAAAAGAAATTAAAAAATAATAATAATAAAGGCAGTGTCATCAAATTTTCCATTAGCAAAAATCATATGTCTAGAAGATTTAAATCTAACAAATCAATATTCTTTAGGTAACAAATAAAACATCCTATATCACAATTCTAACTTTCCAAGCATACTACCACCTTACACTCAAAATACGTGAAGAAAATTTTGAGATATTAAAATTTATTGGGTGTTTAGACAATATACATTGGAATATTTTATGAATCATAAGATTTCAATAGGGTTTAATTGAGAGAGTAAAGTACGAGGTATTTGCTTGTTTCCAAAACATTAAAGCAAAAATACAAAAAGTTAACCCAAGAAAATTGTGTGTGAAATAGTGAAGTTGTAGCTCATTAAAATTGACAAAAAAAAAAAAAAAATGCCACAACATTTTCACAAGACTTTTATTTTTTTGCTGTAGTTGATTTTAGTATGATATTTTTATTATTTTATTTTAATATATAAGGAACTAACACCTCAAAAATTGAGAAAATATTGTGATAATTTGTTGTGTCAATATTTTATTATTTTAAAATTAAAAAAAAATACCGTGGTAGCTCATATATATAAATAAAAAATAAAGTCAATGTTTCAAACCAAACTGGACATTTAAAAAGACAAAAAACCAAAAGAAGTCAGAACAAAAGTGTCAAACTTGGGCATTTAAAAAGACAAAAAAAAGAAAAAGAAAAAAAAAAGGCCAGAACCAAAGTGTCAAATAGTGACTTTTGCCTTAGTGATTGAACAAATCAAAAAGTTACTCTAGATAACCTGTTGGATCTTTTTATATATTGAGATTGAATAAAAGTTTGACTTAAAAATTGTGATTGTGTCAAGTTCTCTGATTAGTAAATTGATTTATATATATATATATATATATTTTGTTAGGATATATTTTCTTAGTTAAGGGATAATATTTAACAATTATTTAATTTAAATAAAACTTTATCATTTGAATTTCAACAAATTAAATTCTATTCAAACTAAAAGTCTATTATAAAAATTTTCTAAACTTAAATCCCACGTAACAACCTACATTTTCTTTCAAAAAAAAAAAAAATGAAAAGAAGAAAACAACCCACGTTTTGACTAAGGGATAAGATTTAAGAATAATTTAAAACAAATTCAAATTCTATTCAAACTAAAAGTCTAGTATAAAAAATGTCTAAACTTATATCCCACACAACCCATATTTTAGTTTTTTCCTCAAGTTGAATGATTTAATAATAATTAAAAAAAAATTAAATTCTATTCAAACTAAATGTCTACTATAAAAAATTCCTAAACTTAAATTCCACAAAACCCACACTTTTGTTTTTGTTTTTTTCTCAAGTCGTATCTTATTAAATTAATATTTTTAGGATATTAAGCTACAAATCTTTTAACTAAGGGATAAGATTTAACAATAATTTAATTCGGATAAAAGTTTATCATCTAAGTTTTAGAAATTTAAATTCTACTCAAACTAAAAGTTTGTGGGTGCCTAAGGACCGAGGATGGATCTGAAGAGTTGTAGTATGACTGTGGGGATGTCACAGTCCATGGGCCCGAGGAAAGGAGGAGATGAGTCAAAGTACTCTAACGGATTCAAAGAGAGAGAGAGAGAGAGAGAGAGAGAGAGAGAGAGAGAGAGAGTCAGTGGTTATAGGGGAAATTTTTGGCTTGGAGTAGCTTGTCGCCTCCGCATTAAATGGTGGGCAATGGCTTTAGCAGCTGCATTGATGAGGAAGTGACCTAAACATTACAAGTCACAGCTAAACAAACTCCTTCCACCATCTTCTTCAGATGTAGAAAAAGACAAGTGTCATGAGAGGAAGCTAGTTAGGCAGGAATGGATGGTTGAGATATAAAGAAAGGAGAAGCATATAAGAAAATGGGGGTTTATAGAAAAAAAGGATGTGAAACACAAGTATCTAAAAAAAAGAGAAGTATTAAAGAGAAACAAGAAGAACATAGAGAAAGGAAAGTGAATAGAGCAACTTTTTGTACAATCTTAGCCTCCTCGGGCAAGCTTGTGGAGGGATATATGCTCTTCTATTCTGTGAAATTAACTTTTTCTTCTCTATCTTCTACCTCGGGCAGAGCCCCCTTTTGTTGATCATTTCCCTCTCTTACAAATGTTATTGATTTGGGCCAAGGTTGAACTATACAACCCATTGTTCTAAGTGGGCTTCGGCCGCAAGATCTTTTGGTCCTTACAAAGTCTATTATCAAAATTTTCAGAATTTATATATCTTCTGTTATGGCTTTTCGATATAATCTCTCTTAACTAATGTTATTAATTCCATTCCGTTCTGATTGGAACGGATGGACAATTTCGTACCGATCAGCAAATTGGAATGAGCTACCCTTTTGTTCCACCTCGGAGAATATTTCGGCCTATTCCGGTGTGTTTCGAGCTTTTCGGTTAATTCTGGTAAATTCCAGCCGAAATCAAAGATTCGGTCGGCATGCATTTTGGGCTTTTTTCCCTCTTAAAAAAGAAAAAGAAAAATCACTGCCACTGGGTCTTCTATAGAGGAGATGAAAAAGAAAGGATAAAAAATAAATAAATAAACAAGTTGAAGGCATGAAGCAGAGCTAGTGTGAGAGAGAAAATACAAAAGAAGAAGAAGAGGAATAAGAGGAGAAAAGAGATTGAAGAGAGCACCTAAGCCACTGAAGATGAAAGAGACGTGAAAACTTTGGAAATGAGAAGAAGAAGAAGAAGTGGTCAGGTGAGATGAGAAGTAAATACTAAATACTGTAAGTCATGTGCGTGGGTTGGGAAATGGAAAGAGTTAGGGCACGTTTGGTACACTATAATGATTATTACATGAGAATAGGAATAAGTATTACAAGGAATACATTAAGTTGGAATGTAATAAGTATTACTATTCATTAGTTTGGTGATCATTTAGGAATAGAATCGTGAATATGCATCCATAATTTAGTAGAGTATAAAAAGAAGGTGTAATTAAATTATTTTTAAGTCAAATTTCCTAAAATAGAGCTAATAATTAACAAGAAGGAAAATTTATTTTCTTTCCTTTTGAAGATGTGGCAACTGATGGCTTTTTAGGAATTTTTTTTTAAAAAGTTATTACATAAGGTAAATGAATAGATATTCAGTACTTTTGATAATGAATAGTTATTCTTCATTTTGAAAAATAACTATTCATAAGGATAACTATTCATTGTAATAAAAACATAACCAAGCAACCGAATAGTTATACCATAAGAATATCTATTACATTACAGTATCTATTACAGTCTACCAAACGTGCCTTTAGTGGAAGGAAACTTCTTGGAAGTTCCTTCTATATAATTACCCAACTTGTTTCTTTTATTTACAAAAAGACCATTACTAATTATTTTTTAATAATAATTAGAATAATCTACTTACTTTATTTTATAGGGAAAATTATATGCTTACTTTATTTGAAAATTTTGTTATATAAAAAAGTGTATATATATATATATACACACACAAGGTAATATATATAAAATAGGCAACTCGAAACACTTCAAAACGGTACGCCAAAATAAGTCGGTACCAAAATATTTCATTCCAGTGGACGAACCGAAATAGGCTCTGAAACGGTATTCATAACATTGCTCTTAACCAATAAGTCATCCATATAATTAAATCCCACACAATATACCCCACATTGTTGTATTTTTTTTTTTTTTTCAAAATGGCGCTTACGCTTATATTTTAATTTAATAAATTCATCTTACTTATTGTTCTTTGTTTCTAAATTTGCGTGTAGGATATTATGCTAAAAGAAGGTTACTATAAAAAAGTAAAATAATGGGCACCTATATAAGTTCTTCGTTCTCTTTTAAATTCTCAATTTTTGAACTCTTTTGTGTATGTTTTGATTTTCAGTTTTGGTTATTGTATTTAATTTTTGAGTGTGTTGGTTTTTTTTCAATTAGACTATTTGGTGTAGGGAATGTACATGTGTAGGCTGAATTATTTTGGGTTTGTTTAGCAATGAGAGTTTCTTAGGACATTTAGTAGGTGGTTAGACACCTCTACAAGAACACTAAGTTCCAAATAGCACACAAATGCTAACAATTTATTTAATTACCAAAATTGATTTACAAAGAGCTTACATTTTGTTACTTATACTTTGGCATTGACAGCTTCTTGATGATTGATAAGTGTCTAAATCCTATTGGAAAATGCTTAATAAATCATCTAACTAACTAATTAGTTATAAGAGGATTAGGATATAGACATATAGTTACTTGAAATGTCCTGCATCAGGACTCTCCCTCTTAAGAAGCACTTGACCTCAAGTGCTCTTGGTTGCCACTAGATTTGTATGAAGTTATACGATGATACAGTTGCCTTGTATGATGAGTTTGCCGCTGTTGCAACACACCCAAGGCTATTACTTCTATACAACCAAGTCCCACACAAATGAAACACCAATGCAGATGCATTTGCATTAAAAGGACTCTCTTTCTTGAAAACAAACTTGTCCTCAAGTTTGGTTGACTTTTCAAATGTAAAACATGTACACCAAACTGAACATCAAGTGTTTTGCCTTGCTAATGATGAATCGTGCATATTTTGATACTACAAGACTTTATTATTCGCTGATGAATCAACCTTCTTCATCTTGACTATTGGCTTGGGGTTTACCTTCCCTTTCTTTGGTTGCAAGAAGTGTGGATGCACTGGCTTATACATGCTGTGTGTGTTGCACCTTTTTCCCACAATAGCTTCATATGATTTTTCACAGCTATGTAAAAGATGGAATCCATTCATGGCTACCTCCTCACAAAGAACATAACTTTTATGCTATCTATCATCCTTCACTTCTTGTTTTAGAACTTCCATAACCTTTGTTGCTAATGTAGAGTCATTTGCTTCCTTAACAATAACATTTGCTCGTTCTTCCACATATTGATCATGCATAGATTCTACCACACTTATTATGCATTCAATCAATTCTTGTCCTCCCTCACCAATCTATTATTCAATGTAGCTATTAAAAATAACCAGCAAATCTTGACTTTCTAATTCTTCAACAAGCAAGTTTTGACCCCTACACAGATTAGATTTCTTGCATTCTAGTGACTTATGACTTTGAGACAATTGAACACCAAGTTTGGTTGGTTCTTGGCTGGTATCTTAGAAACTTCACTAGATCCATTAGTATTTGACCTAATCTCTACAGTCTTGGTTGGCTGCCTCCAATGCTTAGTGAAGTTTAATGCAACACCACCATTTGGGCTGGTTCTTGAATTGACAATGGCTGGTTGTGATCTCTTTGTTTGTTGAGTCTCAATCAACACTGCTCTATTCATTGCATTTGAATTTGTCTTGCAGTTGTGCAAGTTGCTATAATGGGTTTCGATGTGGCTGTACGAAAAATATTGCTTCCTGAGTTTCTATTTCAGCTTCTTCCAAGTTTGAATCTTAGTTTTTCCTTCCCTCAATCCAGGGACATAGCTAGCTTTGGTTGCCCCCCCCCCCCCCCCCTCCCTTTTTTAAAAAAAAAATATTATTATATATATGTGTACTAATTTTAGCAATTTTGTTCTATAAAATTACATGTTTTTCCCTTAAACAATATCATTGATTCCTTTAAGAGTAATGCTATACTCACAAACTTTTTTACAAACTGTTTTGGTAGCAAATTCTTATTGGTTTGCACATGAACCCATCACTCACGTCATTTTTTTACTTACTAGTAACCACTTATTACATCAATAATTTATAAAAAAGTTTGTAGCACTAGTATTTTCCTCATTTTAGTGACTATAAAAAATTTATAGATCTAAAATCTAAAATAAAATACACAAGCCCAAAAAAATACTCAACACAAAAATTACCAATAGTAAAACTTAAAAAAAAAAAATTAAGCTTAGTTAACCAATTTTATTCAAAATAAACAACCTTGTCATTTAAAAAATTATAAACAAAAATAATTTTGTTCTTACTCAAAAAAAAAAAAAAAATCTCAATAGCTTAGTAGTAGCAGAGTCAAAGATTGAAACCGCTGTACACAGCTAACAATAAAGCCACCCCCCTTGACTCAAAGCTCTAGCTCCGTCCTTGCCTCAGTCTTTGAATCTTTAATGCTCCTACCAAAATTTTGCCTTACCGCTCAAATTAGTTGCTGCCAAGTTAACATTTTTGGATCTCAAGTTAAATTGCAAACGAACTTGAATCCTAAGGATCTCAAGCTCTGATACTAAACTGATGCAGGGAATGTGATGAGCTATTTGTGTATGGTTTAGAAACAATGAAAGTGAAGAGTTGCTTAAAACTCATTGATAAGTGGATAAGTACCTTTCCAAGAACACACACAGTTTCAAATAGCAAACAAATGCTAACAATTCATTTAATTACCGAAACTGATTTAAAAAGGGCTTACATTCTGCTACTTATACTTTGGCATTAACAGCTTCTAGATGGTTGACAAGTGTCTAAATCCTATTGGCAAATGCTTAAGAAATCATCTAATTAACTAACTAACTAATTAGTTATAAGAGGATAAGGATATAGGCATATAGTTACTTGAAATGCCTTGCATCACTGTCACTAGGAAAAAAATTGGTATTGAAGAACTATTTTGTTTATTATTGTTTGCACTGGCTAGGGCATAGATTACAAATAACCCAAATAGGAATAATCAAACTCATTCCATATCTCATATTAAGAAATTAACACAAAGTACAACAAGAATTTTAAAATATAAAAACAGATAAACATTGATAAATTTTAAAGACTCTAAACTCTAAACAATCAGAACTTAAAGTAATATTTTTTAATTAAAATTATTTACTTATTTTATAATTTATTATTAAAATTTATTTAGTAATTTAGTTTTAATTATTTTATTCTGCTACTTATACTTTGGCATTGATAGCTTCTAGATGGTTGACAAGTGTCTAAATCCTATTGGAAAATGCTTAAGAAATCATCTAATTAACTAACTAACTAATTAGTTATAAGAGGATAAGGATATAGGCATATAGTTACTTGAAATGCCCTGCATCACTGTCACTAGGAAAAAAATTGGTATTGAAGAACTATTTTGTTTATTATTGTTTGCACTGGCTAGGGCATAGATTACAAATAACCCAAATAGGAATAATCAAACTCATTCCATATCTCATATTAAGAAATTAACACAAAGTACAACAAAAATTTTAAAATATAAAAACAGATAAACATTGATAAATTTTAAAGACTCTAAACTCTAAACAATCAGAACTTAAAGTAATATTTTTTAATTAAAATTATTTACTTATTTTATAATTTATTATTAAAATTTATTTAGTAATTTAGTTTTAATTATTTAAAAATTTTTGAACTTACATATGAATCTTCATCAAACCGTGCTTAGCACGGAAAAAATACTAGTTAATTAATATATTGCATTTCAGTTAATATATTAGGTTATCTGTATTGGTGGTGTAATATAAGAAATATTTTAACATTTCATTTTAACCTGTATGTTAATCAGAGATATAAATCATAGGAGTAAGATTGTAAGAAATCCTCAAAAGCATGATTGCAAAAAACATTGGAACTATAAAACTTATAAGAACTAATGTATGAAGCTGAAGGATACAACTATTTGAATTTAAGGTATGTATTGGGATTATATATGTTATTTTGAGTTTTGGATCAAAAATTTTATAAGGTTGTGAAGAAACTTATCTATGGAAAGGCATTTATTTTTCTAATGCTATGAGTTTAGTTTTTTATTTGTGATTTGAAGAAAAATACGTTGATATATTTATGATGAAGCCTTAAATAATAAATACAAAATAATATTATATGAATTATATAATTACAAATTATTTGCATTGCGCAGTTAAAAGCTAGTATTCATGAATGACAAAAACTCATGCGATGCTTCATCCTAAAATGTATATCTATTGATGTAATCATGATGGGTTGTATGAACATGTCAAAATATAAACCTTAGCTAGATGTGATTCTTAGATGATGCATGAATATATTCACACGTTAACATAAAACTTCAGATTAATAATAGAGTTAGTTATTTAACCTATGTTTTGCATTTCATTGTGAATTAATTTGCATGAGTCTAACCTAGGTGACATGCAAACAATTTTTCCCTTATATGGACACATTTTTTTTTATCTAATCTTTTATGATTTTTATAGGATTCTAAGAAACACTAATAATGCATGCACGCCCTTTTTTTTTTTTTTTTTTTTTTTCATGTGGGAAACCCTAATTCCAATAAATCTAGGTTATATGACTGATCTAAGCATATTAATCTACACATGTTAAGTAATAAATTCATGAAAGCCATTTCCAAATCATAAGATTTACTACCCTAATGATGAATTCATGTATCTAAGAATATCATGATGAAAACAACGAGTAAGATAAAAATCAATCCTAATCCATATTTCGGATTATATATATATATATATATTATCAAATCATAATGAAATAACCCTACTTAAAGATGTTATGTAAAAAGTGATCATTAAGAGATTGAGAATACCTACATGCACTTATCGATTTGCAAGCAAGTGGTGTATTGCCTATATATCTTTCTTGCTCCTACAACCATATTTGATCTCGATCGGATCGATTGAGAATACCTACACGCACTTTTCGATTTGCAAGCAATTAGCAGCCCCAGGGTGGATTGCCTATATTTCTTGCTCCTACTTATTTTGGATCGATTGAGAATACCGACATGCACTTGTCGATTTGTAAGCGATTGGGAGCCCCAAGGTGGTTTGCCTGTCCTTCTCGCTCCTAGGACCATAGTTGATCTTGGATCATTTTGATCTCCACCCGTTATGTAGCCTATCCAAAAGATGGCAACTTGATAGGTCTTTCGCTCTGTGAATATGATAGAAGCCATGAATTCTAAAAACCTAGTTAGAGCATGGCTACTTGTGTACTTTGAAGTTTGTAAAGGGTGTGTGTGTGTGAACAATGTGCGGGACGGTGTCAAATTGGTAAAATAATGGGTTGATCCCTCGTCACCACGTGTCCAAGGTATAGTAAAATAAGGAGGGAAGAAAGATATAACATAAAACCAAACATTTGCTCCAATAACTCGATGAGTTAACTCAGTACATGACTTAACGAGTTAGAGAGGAGTGTGAACATTTGATAGGAGTCATAGGACCCCTAAATGGCTTATACATGGCCAACTTTGTTTTATACGTATATAGCTTTTTATGTGCATATGAGAAATATGTAGCCATTGACTATTGTCCATTGGTTAGATGGTAGGTAAAAATAATGCCAAAATCAATCAAGGACCATTACAGTTGAAGCAACAATTTTAGCCATATGCTACGGGTTTTGGCCATATTAGAGTAGAAGATAAGCCTTT
>NW_027069648.1:441888-456147 GCF_002906115.3 Quercus suber | reverse complement strand
AACTATATATCGATGGATGTGTTGCTAAGTTAATGTTAGTCATTAGTTGCAAGGTTGTCCAGAAAAAAAAAAGTCCATTAGTTGCAAATGACAACCGCTTGGATCTAGTAACAAATATGTAAGTGACTGGAAATCCCAAATGGATCCTAGAAATTCCCATTAAGTTCCATGATCTAAGATGAATTTGAGTTTTGGGCCACGTACATGTAAATCCATGGTTTAACTAGTAAAAAATAATTTAAAGTGTATAATTTAGGATATCTTCATTGTTAGCTCCAACAAGTATTCTCATGTTTTTTAGGATCAAATCAAGGCGGCAACAATTTGACTTAAAGGATGGCCTTTGACAGTAATAAGAATTAAAAACCATGCCTTTTTATTTATTTATTTATTTTTTATTATTATATATATTCACAATAAAACTAGGCTCCACAAAGGCCAATAATTGTGGATTTGTTTTCAAGTTGGATGATCTTAGTTTTTTTTTTTTTTTTTTTTTTTTTTTTTTTGTTTTGGTTGGTTGATCCCTTATTCATCTTAATTGTTTTGTTTGTAACATTATTTTAAGAGTATTGTTAGTGGAATGCTAATATGGCAGAATCTAAACTTTTAAATCATAAAAGAATGGTTAAGATTTAAGAAAATCTATTTGGTAAAGTACCTTAGGAAATCTAGAAGATCTGAATCCTTCATCTTAGCAGTATTAGTTGGGCTGGAAGTGCCTTAACCGATATGACATTTTCTCTCAACATTATGCCTATCAAGGCAATTTGTGATTATAAAGTAAAACTATGAGTTGAGGCCATCAAAAGGTTGGTCCAGTTAATGTATGTCCTTAAAACATATATTAATCATCCATTTTTGGAAGCATTTTATAGAGAATTAAAAAACTTGTCAAAAAAATTAGTAACTTTTTTATTTTTTCATAAAAAGTTTCTTAAAATAGTTTACAAAGTAAAACCCTTAAAAGATGTCACTTTTTTTTTTGGCCATAAGACTCTATGTTACAATTGATGTATTTTACTTGAAGGACAAATAAATTTAATTGATATTCTATTTTCTTTCCCTAATTTTAATTTGAGGGTTTTATTCGATTTGTCTTTTTGTTTTATAATTATGTTATATCTTAAATCTAAATTACTATTGAAGAGAACTTCTGGCAATGTACGATGTAGTCTGTGTTTTCGTGTGGGAAGTTGTTTGGATTTTGTATTTAAGAAAGTCTCCATTTTGGTCATAGAGAGTTTCTTATACAAATTTAGATCTTCTGTTAAATATTTTTGTTCGTTTTAGATCCCCGTAAACTAGATCGTTTAACCTAATTAATTAACTAAGTGAATACTTAGGTTTATTATTTAGATCTAGGTTAAAACAATAACAATCATATCATGCAAAGTATCGAAAAAGTAAATAACACACGATATGATAACTCAGGAAAACCAAACGGGTAAAAAATCTGGGGATAATTTAACCTAACTATTCTCAAGGTAAAAAGCAAATCCACTATGAAAGAATTGAAATTTGTACAATAGAACTTAGACTAGTAACGTTCTATTACTACATCGAGTAGAAAACTTATTACCATGACCCCACAATAGTTTTCAGTCCATGGACTACTTCTTTCCTTGATCTGCAGCAACCATAAGTTCTCCTACTTGTGAATCTTGATATTCTTGAATGTTCTTTATGGAGCAACTGAAACAACCATCAAGTTCTTGATGTGAATCTTCATCTTGATAGATCAATGTGTATGTATGTATGAAGGTAAATACCTCTAAATCTCACAAAAGATTCAACATACAATTCAACAAAGACTCCAGAGAGCTTTTGGGTATAAAACCCTAGATCTACAAAAAAGGCACACTCTTCTCTCTCTAAAAAGCATTTTAAAAACGTGTTTAGGGTTTCCTTTATATACTAGAAGAAGTAGACCTGAAACCCTAATCCTTAATGAGCTTAAACTGCTGTTTGGGCTTAATTAAAATTCTGCAGATACGAATCTCGATCGGTCAAGTTTGTTCTTCGATCGATCAAACCAGGTAGATTATGAAATCTTCTTCCTGCGGTTTGTATATTCTTGAATCTTGACTTGAATTACCTTGAACATTGTCTAATAATACCTATAGACTCTAAGATCTATATCTAGACAAGTTTGTGTTCACAATTTGTTTAAACATTTAGAACCTAACAATCTCTCCCTTTGGCAATTTGTGACAAAACTTACATACAAAATGAAATGCTCAAATACAAGAACAATCCAATACAATAAAATGCCCAATTACACATTGTTGCCCAAATTACAATTCAAACTAACTACTAACTATCAGTTGCAAGAATAGACAACAACTTCGAATGAATTAACCTGTAAATTCCTAAAACACTAAACAAACCATAAATACATGTGTGGAAAATACAAGTAAACCAAAATAATATGATACACAATATAAAAACAAAAGTAAATTCTAACTCTCTCTCTAAGTTAGATACATCAAAAAGTTTTCATATTCTCCCCCTTTCAAAAAACAATTTCAACTCCCCCTAAACAAAACAAATAGGATTCCCACATTTCATTTATTTCTCCCCCCTTTTTGTCATGTATTGACAAAGACAACTCAAACAAACAGTAAATAGAAAACATACACAACAAAAGTCAAGAGAAAATAGAGAATTAAGGAAACAAATGAAGAGCAACAACTCCCCTTATGAACACTTGTTAGGTTTTAAAAACAAATTTCTCCCCTTATAAAAATAGGAAAAAAACAAAATAAGTTTTGAGAAAAACAATTTTGGGGAAAATTTAGTAAGTGGGGAAAATAAAGACACATAAATCAAACTTAAAAACTAAGTTGAGGATACACATGAATACAAATATTCTCTCTTTTAATAAATGCAAACTTGATACTATGTGACCCATAAACATATGGTGTTTGAACTCAAATCAAGTAGAGAAAATATTTGCATATTGATTATCCTTCATATCTCTTAAGAAAAATATTTTCTGCAATTCACATATAAAAATAGCATATACTAAAATGTACAAAGGACTAAAAAATTAATCAATCAATTTTTAAATCAAGTTGAGTACCCAATTTAGTAAAGTGTATGCATGTTATGTGTAAAAACAATGAGAGATATGACTGCAAAATTGCAAGATAGATACAGAAAATAATGCAATGCATGTGAATCCTAAACATAAATGATGCATGAAAAAAATTTGGTCAAAAAATTAAAAATTGAAAAATTTTCAGTTTCGATCGATCAAGCATCGATCAAATACCAATCGAGTCAAGCAGAGAGCAATGATTAAAAATTAAGGGATTTTTGATCGGTCGAAAAACACATTCTATCAATCGAAATTCTGGAAATTTGAATTTTTTGAAAAACTGCAGAAGATTATGCAGAAACAACTCAACCCAAGTAATTTTATGAATGAAATGCATGAGATTGAGTTTAAATGTTTTTAAAAAACATGAGTTTTCAACCCAAAACTTCAAAACAAGGTTTTTAATCATCAAAAACACAATTTTTGCCAACCCTTAAACATATTTTGCATCAAACACCATAAAAAGTATAATCTTGGATGGCCAAACCAAATTCACACACAATTTCATATACTAAGTTTAGCAAAAAATAACTTGTGTATTGTGTGCAATTAGCAATAGCTTGAGATACATGTGAGGTGATAAGTAAATAGTAATCAATCACAATTTCTACAAAATTCATCACATAAGTTTGAAAGTGACTATCATCTAAAGATTTACATCATATAACTCTCACATCTCCTAGTATACAAGCTTGCAATCATGTAAATTTCTTAATTTGCCTTATAATGTACACACTAATTTTATTTCAATTTTAATTTATTTTATCCCAATAATGTACACACCAATTTTATTATTTAAACCGAGGCTACACCTTATGTTCTTTTTGTGTATATGTTACACTTTCTTGAGTACAAAATCATATGATATGCACTAAGGTGTTCATGATTAGCTAGTAAACAGTGGTGAGATAGTTATTTATGCCTTTTTCTTAGGATTTTTTTAGCCCTTAGAATCAAAAGTATGTGACTTCAAAATCAAAATCATGTGATTAAAAACTATAAACAATTCCCACACAACATGCACTTCATAGCCAAAACTAGCAAAGTGCAGTAAAATAAGCTCATCCAAGCTAAACAAGATACACAAGCATGTTATGTAAAGATAATATGGCCAACCTTGACTACAAATCCATGATATGTAATATAAAACACAAAAATCTTTTTGGTTAAAAAATTTTTATGACCAAAAATAAAAAGCACACATTATGTTAAATGAACAATGCAAAACTATGCATGATAGTGCTTAACTAAATTATAGAGGGTATACAAACAAGAAATATCAATTTTTTGATTAACCCATGAGTACATATACAAATTAATACATACTCATAAAAAATCATAAATAGTTTAGCACTTATATAACACATACTATTTAAGTTTCTCCAAAATACCCAGCATGTTCTAAATCAAGAGAGAGATATTATAACTCATGTAATCCTCAAAACAAATAAAACAAGACACAAAATAAAATATTTTTGTCTTTTTGAAAATTTTCTATGTTTTTGGATTTTTTTTAGAAACAAAACAACTCAAGAAAAACAAAGGTGACAAGTAGGCACAAAAATAGATTTATTATGCTCTCTAACGGTAAGTTTAGACATAGGTTTAGAAACTTCAGAGTGTACATCAGAACTTTTACCTTTGTCTAACCTAACAAAATAAACATTTTCTTTATTATTCCTCTTGAAAGGAGGGATATAAACTTTCTCAATTTTAGGCTTAAGGGAAACAGAAACACTTCTGTTATTAACAGTAGGCTTGGTACTAGTCAAATTTTCAAGTTTAGCTTTAGACTCAACTAACTCTTATTCCAAACTTTTCATCTTTTCATCTTGAGAGAAAATTTGATTTCTCAAAAATTCATTCTTTTTATTAGATTCTTGTAATCTAACAACCAATTCATCTTTTTCAAGATTAGCCAATTTTAACTTTTCCTTGAATTTCTTAGCAATTTTCAATGATTTAGATAATTCCTTACAAAGAGTTTCACAAGCATAAAAAAATCAACAGAAACAATAGTGTCCTTTTTATTCAAAACATCACAGTAAAATACAGAAAGACACTTCAAATTATCCATGATAATAGGGATCAAGGATCAACTTTAGGTATAATAACCTAAATCAAGAGCTAACCCGCTCTGATACTACTTGTTCGTTTTTAGACCCTTGTAAACTAGATTGTTTAACTTAATTAATTAACTAAGTGAATACTTAGGTTTATTATTTAGATCTAGGTTAAAACAATAACAATCATATTATGCAAAACAACAGAAAAGTAAATAACACACGATATGATAACTCAGGAAAATCAAACAGGTAAAAAACCTAGGGAGGATTTAACTTAGTTATCCTCAAGGTAAAAAGCAAATCCACTATGAAAGAATTGAAACTTGTACAATAGAAATTAGACCACTAGCATTCTATTACTACCTTGAGTAGAAAACTTACTACCACGACCCCATGATAGTTCCGAGTCCACGTACTACTTCTTTCCTTGATTTGTAGTTCTTGATGTGAATCTTAATCTTGATAGCTCAATGTGTGTGTATGAAGGTAAACACCTCTAGATCTCACAAAAGATTTAACACATAACTCAACAAAGACTCTAGAGAGCTTTTGGGTACAAAACCCTAGATCTACAAAAGAGGCACACTCTTCTCTCTCTAGAAAGCCTTTTAAAAACGTGCTTAGAGTTTTCTTTATATACTAGACGAAATAGACTTGAAACCTTAATCCTTAATGAACTTGAACTGCTGTTTGGGCTTAATTAAAATTCTGCAGATACGAATCTTAATCGGTCGAGCTTGTTCTTCGATCGATTGAACTAGGCAAATTATGAAATCTTCTTCTTGCAGCTTGTATGTTCTTGAATCTTGACTTGAATCACCTTGAGCATTGTCTAATAATACTTATAGACTCTAATATCTATATCTAGACAAGTTTGTGTTCACTATTTGCCAATTGTTCTAAACATTTAGAACCTAACAATTTCAGCTTAGAAAATGGGGGAAAATGGGCTTTTGCCTTTATTTTTTAAAATATTCAGCAAATTGTCCTTGTTTTGAAACTATTAGGCACCGTCTCCATGTTTTGAAACTCGATTTTATGATTATTGAGTTCAAAGAAAGTTTTTCCTTGGAACTCGATTTAGTTCCAGCTGCATTTTTTAAATTGGGAAAAGCCATTAGTGCTCCTCTAGTGTTGCAAAAACTTACCTAGAACTTGATAATCATAAAATCGAGTTCTATGGGAAACTCAATTTTCTAAAAATCTGAGTTTCAAAATAGGGACACGGTACTTAATAGTTTCAAACAGGGACATTGTGCTAAATATTTTTTAAAAATTAGGGCAAAAGCCCCTTTTCCCTTAGAAAATGATAAACTTGAAATAGTGTAAGTGATTGCCGAAGTTGGAGATTAAACTAAATTGCCATATAAAGTGTAGTAAGTAAATGATTGCTTCTATTTCCTTTCAACCAGATCTCTTGGAAAAGAGCTGGGCAGAATTAAGGCCGTTTTTTCTTCCTGTTTGACAACTAAGACATTTTGTTTATGCATGCTACCTGGAACTGGAAGGAAACTTGCATTCTCGTTTTTGGCCTGGTGGTTTTCTATTTAAAAAATTATTATAATAATAATCTATTTGGTGGTTCAGAAAATGATTATGATATTTTATAGGATAGAATAGGATCTTGAGAAGTTATGCTCTTATGTTGGCTTTATTCAGTGACAAAACTTTATATATAATGTATTGTTTGGTGATGTAGTAGTTTCTGGGTTTCCATGTAAATTGTGGTAGAGTACTTGAGCCTCTTCTTGAAGACTAGAAGCTACATCAACCCGAGATCTCACGGCTTGTAGGCGACTTTCTCACGAACTAAGCTGCCTGTGAAGTCCATGTGGCAGGTATTTATTCGAAAGTGCAGACGTGCACCTCGTAACCATCTTGTGACCTTAGGGGGCGAACAAGTTGCGAGCTACACGATCTCCGTATTTTGGAAAATGTACCAACCATTGTTCTTCTGCCAGCGCGCACACACAGCTGTAAGGCGTGGCAAAAGGCTTTAGATAAGTATACCCTAGAAACCCTAAGGGTGCCAAGAGTGTGAAGCCAATCCTTTGTATGAAAAGAGAGCTTTTTCTTAGAGAATAACCAAGTTCTTCATCTCTCTTTTCAATCTCTTTCATTCTATTGATAGAGATTCTGTAAACACATTCCTCATCCACAAACACATACCTGTGAGTGAATGAGAAATGAAACTTGAGAAGCCACAACCTAAATCCAATCCTCATTAGTGGTGATTCCATTGGAGCTTCAATGGAGGGTCTCCGGTAAACTAGGAAGAGAAAGGGCTCGGTGTTGATTGCTAGCTGGAGCTTGGAAGACTCAAGTACATGTAGGAGAGTGGGCTTGAAGGGTTCATTGTATACCTTATGTACTGCAACTATTTTACCTAATGGAGATGTCCAACGGGTGGTCAAGGGAGAGGTTTTTACGCTTGGGGCTTGGGTTTTCCTCTTCCATAACACTTGTGGTGTTATGCGTGGTTTGCTTGTCTTCCTCTCTCTACTTTATCTAGCTTTATATATTGCCATGCTTTTGTGGAGTAGTTTGTGTGTTTGGAAGTTTTGCTAAGTCACTTAAACTTTAACTTGTGGTTAGTTTAGTGTTAAAATCAACTTAGCCGTAAAATCTAGTATTAAGGGTTCTAAGTACTTGCTAGGATGGTAATAGCATACTTTCAGATCTCTTTTCAAAAAAACTTCTCACTTTTTCGAGGGCCTGGAGCAGCTTCACACAAGGCTTCTTCAGCAGTAGAAGTCTTTGATTTAGTCCAGGCCTCAGTCTTTCAATCAACTTCAACTACAGCAGCAACTAATGCTTTAGGCATAGAAATACTTGGTATCTCCATCTGCCAATGGTTTGGAGTCTGATATGGAAGAATTATAGCAGGTACCATGAGCCTAACCCGTCAGCTTCTGCTCTGGCTGACGGGTCCGTTATGACGAATGCTGTAGGCAAAGCGTCAAGGAATGCATGCTGACTAGATCAAGACAAAACCGACGGGCTGAAGTCCCCAAATCTAACTGACGGCAATTTGGAGCCCTAGGCTATTGAACGTAGCAAGAAGCTGACGCCAACTCAGCTGAAGGGGAAAGTGCCAGCTGACGGTTTTAAGGCCGACGGTTCTATGAAAACCATGACTTGGTCACCACGCATGGGTTTTAGGGAAATTGCTTGTATTCCACGCCCAGTATCAGAGTCCTATAAGGAAAGGATTCCGCAATCTACGCGCATAAGGATTCCTATAAGGAAAAGACTTCTACTCCAAGGAAGAAAGGTCCACCCTCTACTACTATAAAAACTCCAATACCCTCATAAGCCGAGGTACGCATAATTAACCCCTCTCTAGCACTCTAGAGTTGAAAGTTCTAACTTGACCTTCGGAGGGTATTTGGCCGGCACCACACCGGTGCTCTCTGTGAGGTCTTTTCCTTTTTGTTGTGCAGGTGTTGTTTTGGGCGTACAAGCGTCGTACAACTCACTGGTGAGATTTTCGGCATCATCAGTTGGCGCCGTTTGTGGGGAAATCATTAAACTACTTTTAGGTAATTAAGCCACATTATCGTTTCCCGGACCAAAGGGTTTCATGGTACTCACTTGCTCAATGGCAACTACTAATGACGCACAAGGAGAGGAACCACCCACGACTGCCCTCGAGAGACAGGTTCAGACTCTCGGTGCCGCCGTGGAACGTCTCACAAAACGGAACATCGACTTGGAAGAACAGCTGCGCCAGAAGGAGGCAGCACCAAATGACCAACCAGAAGATCAGGAAGAAATTAGCGCTCTAAGGGGAAACCAGGAGAGACTTGAAGGCAGCCACGCCCCAAGCAGGCCGGAGAGGCCGCATGTGAGCATGCCATCCCTCATGGATGCGACTCCACCACATATTGCCGCCGAGATGCAGGCAATGAGGGAACAGATGGAGGTCATGATGAACGCCCTCAAGGGGAGAGTCTCTAGTGATCTTGACGAATTAGTCAACCGTACCGATTCGCCCTTCACTATGGCCGTGAACTCCTTCCCCCTACCCCACAAGTTTCGCATGCCAAATATAGAAAGCTATGACGGGGTGAAGGATCCTTTGGATCACCTGGAGTGTCCAAACTCCAAAGGAGTGAGAATGTTTCAAAACCATCGAAATATGGATATTGCAAAAGATGGCCAGTACGATTGGGTTGGTGACATAGTTCTCTACTTCCTTTCGTAGTTATATGTTGGATATCTTGGTTGTTCCCTTGTCTATATAGGTGCTGACACAGAGCTGCTACTTGATAAATTATATCATCTTCAGCTCTTTTTATCAATTTTATGGCCTTCAAGCTTCCAGGATTACTTGCTTTTTATAATGTTTTAATGCTTCTCAATTACGGCGGCAACAATTTCAGAACCAATAGCAGCAGCATTATATGCAACATCCACTTTCTAGTGAACAGTCTCAAAGGCAGCATCCCTCTTTTCAAATGCCTTTCTAGTGATTAGGTGAATTGGCTTCATAGATTGTATTAGCTACACTCTTTTCTTGACATTTTTTTTTGCCTTGATTTTTGGCTTGGTTATTGTAGTGAAATTCTCCAAATACATCAAAATGTTTGCAAAGATTATGTTGTATGATAGAATCCACATTGAATTTATATAGATCCTATACTAAGCAAATTCTTTTTGATTGAATTTATATAGATCCTAAACTCTGCAAATTCTTTTAGAAATTCTACAAATGCAAAACATTTCATTTTTAACCAATTACAGGTTATGGTCATCTTTCACATGCTATACTTTCCCATCCTTAATTCAGAAAAATCATCCAGGTGCCAACAAATACCTAGCAGACTTCAGGGTCCGAATTCTGCATATACTAATCTTGCAATTATAGACATAGTTGGCATCCAAAGTTGAACCAAAGTTTTCAATGGTTCAAATTCTAAATCCACTACACAAACGAGATTCTTGACCATATCAGCCAATGTCGAATCAAATTGAATTGGAAATCTAAGAACCTCCCGTTGCCTGTAAGCTACAGCCACTGTTTAGACCAAATTCAACCCAATATAGCTGCCATTCCACCTAATTTATTTTGTATATGCTTTGCAAAAATTAAAAGTAGCTTAACAGGAAACACACCAAACAAAAGAGAAAAAAAATCCTGCCTCCTGAGGATTGTTAAGCTATGCATATCGGATAGTGATAAGAACCCCTTCAGCTACCGGAGGAGCTACAGAAATGAATGTAAGCTATAGATCTATTTGATTTATACGGAATCAAAGAAAATAAAAAGAAATACAGGAGTCTAATCATTACAGGTTGATGTTGGATTAGCTATTATCAAATTCCAAAGTTTTCTACTCTTCTCTACCCTCAACTTGTTAGCAACTAAAGAGAGAGTAAAGTGAACAAAATAGTGAACTAAGAAGCTACTACAAGAAACTGGAAGCCTAGCTTAGTCATTTATGGGGTGGCAAAATATTACCCAAACACACAATCCCATACCCAAGAACCAAATAAAACCTCAAAAACACCAGCATTAACCACCAAAACTTTGACCAAAAACCGAACCAACAAACTCAAATTTTCATCTTTAAACCAAATGGATTCTAAATTTCAAACACCAAACCCACAATCCTAGACCATAAAACCTGTTCAATGAAAAGCAATAAAAAATTCAACCTAGTAAGCGAACCATCTATTTCGTCAGTGTTTAATTATTCTAGGGTCCTCAAAATATTTTCCATACGGCCCCATTCTTTCAACAAAATCAAAGACCACTCAATCTTAACAAATAATGTATCAGAAAAGAATTTGAGGTCAGGGCAAAGACATGCATAAATTTCCAGCAGCTAAAATTTTTTGAAATAATGTAATCTAGAAATTAGAAACATATTGAGACACCATCGAGATGAGGAAAAAAATATAATTCATTTTCAGATCTTTCGTAAAAAAAGAAAAGAAAAATTTATCCAACCATTATCAGATCATTTGGAAAAAAATAAATTTATTCAAAACTCAACCAACTCAACGTATACTTACCAACTAATACCTACAGTAGCTTGACCAATTTGTCATGCACAACAGATTTTGACATGATGGAGAAGAGAATAACGGAGTTTGGGAGTTCGTATTCGAGCACACAACATATGCATCACTAAATAGTTTCTCAAGGATTGTCATCCCAACAATCTGAGTGCCTTAAAACTCTCAGCATTTGAATCTGCAAAGTTGTTCTACTATGAAGTGATTGGGAACATATCAATCATCAATATATATATATATATATATAAAAGCGGATATCTCATGCGAGAATGCATGAGATCCTGCCATGTGGCGCTCTAAACTTCCATTTAGTTTTTTTAATATTTTTTCCTATTAAATTTTTTCACAGTAACCTAATAATTTATAATAACTTATTTTTACTGTTACATATATGGGCTGAGGTTGACAATGACCAAACAATTGTAATCTTCTAAAAAAATAACTACGTTCTCAAAGTAGATGAAAAGCCCAAGCCCTTAAATATTGACCCAAATATGAATTGCCCACCAACATGTAGCTGAAAGGCTACAATCTTTGACCCACCCCAACTTTGAACCCCCACCAACGTGTAGCTCAAAGGATAACTCACGCCAAGTCTGAACACCCCACCAATGTGTAGCTCAAAGGCTACCATCTGAATTCCCCACCAACGTGTAGCTCAAAGGCTAACCCACGCCAAGGCTGACCCACCCCATAGTTCAGCAGATGAAAGCCTAAATTTTTACACACAAACCCTCTTCTTCCTCCCACCTGTAGATGAAACCCAGCCAAGAATTTCAGTCACTTCCAACCTCTATTTCTCTATACAAAAGCTCTTCAACTTCTAAGAAAACAATGGTTTCCATTCCAACTCAGTGATTATCTGTACAAACACTCTTCAACTTCTAAAAAAAATAGCGGTTTTCACTCCGACTCGGTGATTATTTGAAGACATAAATGTAGGAGCATAAAAGATTTCAGCGTTTAGTATTTTGGGCTTCAATGTAGCCACTTCCAACCAATTATAAAATGCAGTTAACACCAGGTAAATGCCACCTGATTTATGAAATTGAAGAGTTAGTTTTATTTAATGTTTGCTTTGCATGTTGTAAAATCTGTTCTTTTATATATCTCCATCTCCTTATGCCTCAAAACTTATGCCACTATAATTTCTCACAATTCATTTCAGAGAGGTATGTTTACTTTCTTAATTTTATGTTCCTCTTCAATAATTCGTTTATTAATTTATTTTTGAATCCCAAAATACTATGTTCATTGTTATGCCACTATAATCTTACATCTCATTTCACATTCGTTGTTAATTTCATGTTTCTCTTCAATAGTTTGCTTATTGATTTGTTGTTTATTTAGTTTAGTCATCTTTGAAAACTATTTATAATTCAATAGTTGTTAATGCACAGAAACAATATTGATTTGTTTGTTAAACCAAAAAAAGAAAACACAAATAAAACAAAACAAAGGAAGTATTCACAATTAATTTCAAATTCCTTTTCAAAAACCACGAGGTTCCTTAAAACCTCAAATGCACATATGAGATTCTCCAAACTAGAAATGATGTAAACGACTTGTGATTTTGATGCAGAGGTCAAAGGTCATTGTGGGTTTTGTGAGGGTTGTGATTGGATATGGGTCTTTGGTTGTTTGAGATTTTTAGTGTTGGAGCTTTTGTATTGGGTTTACGATGATGTGTGACTGGAATTTTGCCAACAGGTTGAAGCCATGAAGAAGAATGTTTTATGGGCTTTGAGACTTTTAATTTGATAGATATATATGTCACTGTAAACTATTTTGTCAACCTTCAACCTTTATTTCACTTTAAAAAAAAAAAATTATTCTCTACGTTAGTCTTTTTTTTTTTACTTTTATTGCATACGCATAAATGAAATAATTTTTTTTCCCTTATTAGTGTGAACTATTTGAATTGTATTTAAACTTATGAATGAGGTTTATAATTTAATAGATTTGAGAAAATATGTTAATAGTTAACATTAAGTTATTTTTATATGAATTTAAAAAATCGTACGAAATCTTTTATATTTCTTTTTTCTTTTTTCTTTTGCAATTTTCCTTATACTATATGGTTTTTTTTTTTTTTTTTTTTTTGAATTTCCTTATACTATATTTGAACGCTTGGGAACTTGCTTCACAAATCTATTAAATACTAAAAATATTTTGAATATGAACATTGAGGATAATTGTACGAATACTCTAACAAATCTAATTAAAGAGAATGGTATACCATCAGTTTGGAAAGTAAGTATTTTCATTATACCTTATTTTGCATACTATAATTGCGATTTAGTTCCAATTTTTCTACATATTATTTTTAATATTAAATTTATAATATGGTATGGTCTCCTAGAAATGCTTAAGAACTATACAATTTCAATCTCATATATCAATATTAGTGAACAAAAGCCAATCAATAGTTTGGAACTACTTCTAGAAGTGCAAGAGGTGAAAATAGTGAATTAAAATGTAAAGAGTTTTGTGTGTAGAACCTCAAGTTAATGACGCACCAAGAAAATTGTGCAACCTACAATTGCTTTTGAAAGAGTAAGACACAATTTTTTTTATGTGATATTGATGTCATTATATGTTTATATAGAAAAATCAATTATAAATAAAAAAAATTACTAATAACAAAAAAATCCTCAATGATTTAAACTATATCGGGGGAAAAGAAATTAGGCTTTCACTATGGGGAACAAGTGTCTGGCAAATCGATGAAGATGTATATAAGAACAATCCAGGACCTTTTGTCTTAATTGCAACTTCGACTATTTTCAAATCATTTGGAGGTAAGTATAACTAAATAATGTTTCCAACTATCAATTTTAATGTATTTAGTACCGCTATCAAGTTAATAAGTATATTGGTTACTAATCTTAGGCTATAAATTTTACATTGAGAAATGTAATCACCAATTATAAATTTTTTATACTCAAACTTATTCATTTTCAAATCAATCTAATGATACTTTTAGAGAATCTCATTCTCATTAAAACATGTCTTCCTGTTTCTCAATTTCAATTCAATAAGATTTTGGTTATTATAATGTATTCT
>NW_027069648.1:418857-439407 GCF_002906115.3 Quercus suber | reverse complement strand
TTGATTTTTGGCTTGGTTATTGTAGTGAAATTCTCCAAATACATCAAAATGTTTGCAAAGATTATGTTGTATGATAGAATCCACATTGAATTTATATAGATCCTATACTAAGCAAATTCTTTTTGATTGAATTTATATAGATCCTAAACTCTGCAAATTCTTTTAGAAATTCTACAAATGCAAAACATTTCATTTTTAACCAATTACAGGTTATGGTCATCTTTCACATGCTATACTTTCCCATCCTTAATTCAGAAAAATCATCCAGGTGCCAACAAATACCTAGCAGACTTCAGGGTCCGAATTCTGCATATACTGATCTTGCAATTATAGACATAGTTGGCATCCAAAGTTGAACCAAAGTTTTCAATGGTTCAAATTCTAAATCCACTACACAAACGAGATTCTTGACCATATCAGCCAATGTCGAATCAAATTGAATTGGAAATCTAAGAACCTCCCGTTGCCTGTAAGCTACAGCCACTGTTTAGACCAAATTCAACCCAATATAGCTGCCATTCCACCTAATTTATTTTGTATATGCTTTGCAAAAATTAAAAGTAGCTTAACAGGAAACACACCAAACAAAAGAGAAAAAAAATCCTGCCTCCTGAGGATTGTTAAGCTATGCATATCGGATAGTGATAAGAACCCCTTCAGCTACCGGAGGAGCTACAGAAATGAATGTAAGCTATAGATCTATTTGATTTATACGGAATCAAAGAAAATAAAAAGAAATACAGGAGTCTAATCATTACAGGTTGATGTTGGATTAGCTATTATCAAATTCCAAAGTTTTCTACTCTTCTCTACCCTCAACTTGTTAGCAACTAAAGAGAGAGTAAAGTGAACAAAATAGTGAACTAAGAAGCTACTACAAGAAACTGGAAGCCTAGCTTAGTCATTTATGGGGTGGCAAAATATTACCCAAACACACAATCCCATACCCAAGAACCAAATAAAACCTCAAAAACACCAGCATTAACCACCAAAACTTTGACCAAAAACCGAACCAACAAACTCAAATTTTCATCTTTAAACCAAATGGATTCTAAATTTCAAACACCAAACCCACAATCCTAGACCATAAAACCTGTTCAATGAAAAGCAATAAAAAATTCAACCTAGTAAGCGAACCATCTATTTCGTCAGTGTTTAATTATTCTAGGGTCCTCAAAATATTTTCCATACGGCCCCATTCTTTCAACAAAATCAAAGACCACTCAATCTTAACAAATAATGTATCAGAAAAGAATTTGAGGTCAGGGCAAAGACAAGCATAAATTTCCAGCAGCTAAAAATTTTTGAAATAATGTAATCTAGAAATTAGAAACATATTGAGACACCATCGAGATGAGGAAAAAAATATAATTCATTTTCAGATCTTTTGTAAAAAAAGAAAAGAAAAATTTATCCAACCATTATCAGATCATTTGGAAAAGAATAAATTTATTCAAAACTCAACCAACTCAACGTATACTTACCAACTAATACTTACAGTAGCTTGACCAATTTGTCATGCACAACAGATTTTGACATGATGGAGAAGAGAATAACAGAGTGTAGAGAGGGAAAATTCCCGACCTATCACAAGCTGACACGTCACACTACCAAGTCCACAAAATACAGCCAATTACAAAACGCCACATATTGCTGCTAGGTTTTGCTATTATTACTCAGAAACCAACAGAAATTTACCAAGTGTCATGCAAAAATCAATCACACATCATCGCACGTGTAAGCGATGACATAATCAGCTTCGCACGTGTAAGCGATGACACAATCATTCCAGCATGTGCAGGCGATGACATAAGCGGACCAATCAAGTTCTGCCATGTATCACCAATCAGACTCCGGCACGTGTCGCTTACCTACCCCTAAACTCCTATAAATAGAAGCATTCCTAAGGCATTTCAAAGGGGATCTAAGAAGGAGATGAGGAGATTTGGAGGGAGGACTAGGCCATTGGAAGCACTCAGAAGTCCAGAAGCTCTGCCGGAACCAAGATCTAAAGCCTCCAAGAACTTCAAGAACTTCAACTTCGAATACAAAGAACATTCGAAGGAAAATCATCCAAATCATCCGCCTAGATCCAAAAGTCTGCGGGAATCAAGCCTAAAGTGTCCGAAAACATCAACAAATCACAAATCAGTGAAGCTCTACGGATTCAAGCCTCTAAAGCCCCGAAGAACTTCCACCACAAACCTTCAAGTACGAAGAACATTCAAAGAGGAATCATCCAAATCATATTCCTAGATCTCAAAGTTCACTGGAATCAAGCTCAAAAGCCTCCAGAAACATCACAAACCACAAATCAGCGAAGCTCTACAGATTCAAGCCTCTAAAGCCCAAAGAACTTCCACCACAAACCTTCGAAGACGAAGAACACATCAAGAACACACGAAGAACACGAAGAACGTGAAGAACAAGGGATTTCTAACAAGCTCATAGCCAGAGATTCATTGTAATTCTGTTTCAACAATCTTCGATCTATCCCTCAACCAAATTGAAGGATATCTTGTGCTCAAATCAAAATCACATTACCACAATTCCAATCAACAAATCTTTTAAGGAGATCGAATCAGAGGATCACTCTTTTGTAATTACAGAGAATTGTACCACACATTCATCAATACAAATTCACATTTGTGACACTATTTTACTTGTTTGACTTATTTCGAACCGAGAAATTTAGTCGTCCACACAGAGTTTGGGAGTTCGTATTCGAGCACACAGCATATGCATCACTAAATAGTTTCTCAAGGATTGTCATCCCAACAATTTGAGTGCCTTAAAAACTCTCAGCATTTGAATCTGCAAAGTTGTTCTTCTGTGATTGGGAACATATCATCAATATATATATAAAAGCGGAGAACTCATGCGAGAATGCATAAGGTCCTGTCATGTGGCGCTCTAAACTTCCATTTAGTCTTTTTAATATTTTTTCTCATTAAATTTTTTTACTGTAACCTAATAATTTATAGTAATTTATTTTTACTGTCACATATATGGGCTGAGGTTGACAATGACCAAACAATTGTAATCTTCTAAAAAAATAACTACGTTCTCAAAGTAGATGAAAAGCCCAAGCCCATAAATATTGACCCAAATATGAATTGCCCACCAACATGTAGCTGAAAGGCTACAATCTTTGACCCACCCCAACTTTGAACCCCCACCAACGTGTAGCTCAAAGGATAACTCACGCCAAGTCTGAACACCCCACCAATGTGTAGCTCAAAGGCTACCATCTGAATTCCCCACCAACATGTAGCTCAAAGGCTAACCCATGCCAAGGCTGACCCACCCCATAGTTCAGCAGATGAAAGTCTAAATTTTTACACACAAACCCTCTTCTTCCTCCCACCTGTAGATGAAACCCAGCCAAGAATTTCAGTCACTTCCAACCTCTATTTCTCTATACAAAAACTCTTCAACTTCTAAGAAAACAACGGTTTCCATTCCAACTCAGTGATTATTTGTACAAACACTCTTCAACTTCTAAAAAAAATAGCAGTTTTCACTCCGACTCGGTGATTATTTGAAGACATAAATGTAGGAGCGTAAAAGATTTCAGCGTTTAGTATTTTGGGCTTCAATGTAGCCACTTCCAACCAATTATAAAATGCAGTTAACACCAGGTAAATGCCACCTGATTTATGAAATTGAAGAGTTAGTTTTATTTAATGTTTGCTTTGCATGTTGTAAAATCTGTTCTTTTATATATCTCCGTCTCCTTATACCTCAAAAATTATGCCACTATAATTTCTCACAATTCATTTCAGAGAGGTATGTTTACTTTCTTAATTTTATGTTCCTCTTCAATAGTTCGTTTATTAATTTATTTTTGAATCCCAAAATACTATGTTCATTGTTATGCCACTATAATCTTACATCTCATTTCACATTCGTTGTTAATTTCATGTTTCTCTTCAATAGTTTGTTTATTGATTTGTTGTTTATTTAGTTTAGTCATCTTTGAAAACTATTTATAATTCAATAGTTGTTAATGCACAGAAACAATATTGATTTGTTTGTTAAACCAAAAAAAGAAAACACAAATAAAACAAAACAAAGGAAGTATTCACAATTAATTTCAAATTCCTTTTCAAAAACCACGAGGTTCCTTAAAACCTCAAATGCACATATGAGATTCTCCAAACTAGAAATGATGTAAACGACTTGTGATTTTGATGCAGAGGTCAAAGGTCATTGTGGGTTTTGTGAGGGTTGTGATTGGATATGGGTCTTTGGTTGTTTGAGATTTTTAGTGTTGGAGCTTTTGTATTGGGTTTACGATGATGTGTGACTGGAATTTTGCCAATAGTTTGAAGCCACGAAGAAGAATGTTTTATGGGCTTTGAGACTTTTAATTTGATAGATATATATGTCACTGTAAACTATTTTGTCAACCTTCAACCCTTATTTCACTTTTAAAAAAAAAATTATTCTCTACGTTAGTCTTTTTTTTTACTTTTATTGCATACGCATAAATGAAATAATTTTTTTTTCCCTTATTAGTGTGAACTATTTGAATTGTATTTAAACTTATGAATGAGGTTTATAATTTAATAGATTTGAGAAAATATGTTAATAGTTAACATTAAGTTATTTTATATGAACTTAAAAAATCGTACGAAATCTTTTAAATTTCTTTTTTCTTTTTTCTTTTGCAATTTTCCTTATACTATATGGTTTTTTTTTTTTTTGGCTGAATTTCCTTATACTATATTTGAACGCTTGGGAACTTGCTTCACAAATCTATTAAATACTAAAAATATTTTGAAT
This sequence comes from Quercus suber, assembly GCF_002906115.3. NCBI lineage: Eukaryota > Viridiplantae > Streptophyta > Magnoliopsida > Fagales > Fagaceae > Quercus > Quercus suber. Next base: position 434,619 of record NW_027069648.1, on the reverse strand, counting down.
ATGAACATTGAGGATAATTGTACGAATACTCTAACAAATCTAATTAAAGAGAATGGTATACCATCAGTTTGGAAAGTAAGTATTTTCATTATACCTTATTTTGCATACTATAATTGCGATTTAGTTCCAATTTTTCTACATATTATTTTTAATATTAAATTTATAATATGGTATGGTCTCCTAGAAATGCTTAAGAACTATACAATTTCAATCTCATATATCAATATTAGTGAACAAAAGCCAATCAATAGTTTGGAACTACTTCTAGAAGTGCAAGAGGTGAAAATAGTGAATTAAAATGTAAAGAGTTTTGTGTGTAGAACCTCAAGTTAATGACGCACCAAGAAAATTGTGCAACCTACAATTGCTTTTGAAAGAGTAAGACACAATTTTTTTTATGTGATATTGATGTCATTATATGTTTATATAGAAAAATCAATTATAAATAAAAAAAATTACTAATAACAAAAAAATCCTCAATGATTTAAACTATATCGGGGGAAAAGAAATTAGGCTTTCACTATGGGGAACAAGTGTCTGGCAAATCGATGAAGATGTATATAAGAACAATCCAGGACCTTTTGTCTTAATTGCAACTTCGACTATTTTCAAATCATTTGGAGGTAAGTATAACTAAATAATGTTTCCAACTATCAATTTTAATGTATTTAGTACCGCTATCAAGTTAATAAGTATATTGGTTACTAATCTTAGGCTATAAATTTTACATTGAGAAATGTAATCACCAATTATAAATTTTTTATACTCAAACTTATTCATTTTCAAATCAATCTAATGATACTTTTAGAGAATCTCATTCTCATTAAAACATGTCTTCCTTTTTCTCAATTTCAATTCAATAAGATTTTGGTTATTATAATGTATTCTGCAATTTTGGTAGGCAAATTCTCTTTGTCATTGACTAGTGCAACAAAAGTATATCTATATCTTGACATTTCCGAGGTTGCTAAAATAATTGACAGGTGCATATTTTAAAGGCGAAAAGCACATTTTAGTCCTTACATTTTCAGGCGATTCCATTTTAGTCCTTACATTTTATTTTTACCGCTTTTAGTCCCTATCCTGAAAAACACTTCCCGTTTTTGTCCCTGCCGTTACTCATTTAACAGAAATATCATACGTGGCAAACGGTCCAACAGTAAATGCTGACGTGTCTATTAAAATAATATTAAAAAAAGCTATATCAGATAAAAATAATATTTCAAAATGCCATGTCAGCAATTTAATTTTTGAAAAAAAGCCACCTCAAATAAAAATAATATAAAAAGTTATAACCTAATTATTTTTTTTAAAGAAAATAAATTAGTTAAATTAATTTTTTTTCCTTTTTTTGGGAAGAACATGAAGAACGTGTTCTTCATTTTTCTTCCCCAACTAAGCTTGCCCAAAAAATTAAAAATTTACTTTTTTTTTTTCTTGCATTTTCTTAGCAACCAAAACCATAAAATCACTCAGATTTACAAAATAAAAGCATGTTTGCCATTCCTCTTTCTCTATTCACAGTTCTCCATCTCTCCCTCTATATCTCTCTTCTATGTTTCCCATTCCTCTTTCTCTATTCACAACATGTTTCGCTCATCTATCTCTTCTCATCTAACTAAGTTTTGGTTGGATCGAATCGGTGGTTGCTGGGTTTTAGTGGTGGCGTTTCAGTGGTGGGTTTCGGTTGTGGAGTTGAATCGGTGGCCGGCTTTGGTGGTGGGTTTTTTTTGGTGTTTGCTGGATCCATTTGGTGGCGGGTTTTGGTGCTTGTTGGGTTCGTTTGGTGGCTGGGTTTCGTTGGTAGCCGGGTTTTGGTGTTGGCTGGGTTCTATTCGAGGTGTTGTTGGTCGTGCCTTTGGGTTTTGTTTGGGTGTTTGGTGATTTTTTGTTTAGGTGTTTGGTGAGTTAGGTATTGGGTTTGGGTATGAATTGCTCGGCAGTGGGTGGTTTGATTTTTGGGTTTGTGGGTTTCTCGGCAGTGGGTGTTTGGTGATTTTGTTTCTGGGTTTTGGGTTTGTGGTTTGATTTCTGGGTTTCTGGGTTTGTGGTGTATGATTTTCTGCGTTTGTGGGGAAGAAAAATGAAGAACACGTTCTTCATGTTCTTCGGTGTATGATTTTTTGGGTTTGTGGGTTCTTCATGTTCTTCGGTGTATGATTTTCTGGGTTTGTGGGTTCTTCATGTTCTTCGGTGTATGATTTTCTGGGTTTGTGGGGAAGAAAAATGAAGAACACGTTCTTCATGTTCTTCCAAAAAAAAGGAAAAAAAATTAATTTAACTAATTTCTTTTCTTTAAAAAAAAATAATTAGGTTATAACTTTTTATATTATTTTTATTTGAGGTGGCTTTTTTTCAAAAATTAAATTGCTAACGTGGCATTTTTAAATATTATTTTTATCTGACGTGGCTTTTTTTAATATTATTTTAATAGACACGTCAGCATTTACTGTTGGACCGTTTGCCACGTAGGATATTTCTGTTAAATGAGTAACGGCAGGGACAAAAATGGGAAGCGTTTTTCAGGATAGAGACTAAAAGCGGTAAAAATAAAATGTAGGGACTAAAATGGGAATCGCCTAAAAATGTAGGGACTAAAATGTGCTTTTCGCCTATTTTAAAATTATTAATAACAAAAAAAAAAAATGATAAATAGCTTTTTTTATCTCACAAAATTCCATTTGCATTATTTTTTCCTTTTTTAAAAATTCAATGATATGAATGGTAAAAAACATGATCCTATACAAGAAATACCAAAAATACATGCAAAATAGTTTTCAAAATACATGCAAAACAGTTTTCAGAGGAGGATTTATCTTTAAACAATATGAAGACAATACCAGAGCTCAAATGCATTGAATGAGATCTTACGAAACAGGTTTGTTAATCATTTCAAAGTAGTCTCATCATTTAGTTAAAAAAAAAAAAAAAACATATTAACTTCAAAGTTTATTGCAAGATGTTAATTGCTATTGTGTTGCAACAATAAGCAACATTGATACAATAATGGGTTGGTGTTATATTTCATGCGTGTTATGTGAAAAGAAGGTCAAACCATAATTAGGATTATTTTGGTGCGCAAAATGTGAAACAAAAACAAATCTGCCTATCCCAAGGTTAGAGGCACGTACATTAACTACAAAGTTTGCAATTTTTTTTATAAACATATTCATCTTACTATAATTACTATACAATTGCAAAATACTAGATTCAAATTGAAGTTTTTGATTCAACTGACAAGACAACTTTTGTCATATTTGATCAAGATGCTGAGAAAATCCTAAATAAATCTGCAGGAGACCTTGTTGAAAAACAAACTGAGGTACAACTTATTTAAATTATTAAATTTATTGTAAAACTATTGATTATAATATAAATTAAAATTCCTAATATGCAGATTGATATTGAAGAAGGAATCCCACGTGATCTTAAGAAAATTTTAGGAAGAAAAAACATTTTTCTACTTCGCTTGAATGAATTCAATCTAAAGGATGGTTTTGAAAATTACTTAGTTGCTAAGATTTTTGATGCACCTTCAAATGAGAAAAAGGTACGGAAGAAAAAAAAAACACAAGCCAGTATGCTATATTATTTCTTTTGCTACACTATTCTGATGTATATAACATGCTCAAATTTAATATGAATGCAAATACCTATGCAAAATCTTAGCGACAACAAATCTACCAGCACAAACTTTGTAAGATCCAGCCAAGAATCTTTAAGTGCCATTTCATTAATGACCAACACAAATGATGCAACAAAAGGAGAAATTGATAAAAGCTCACAAATTGAACAAATAAGGATAGACCAAACTTCAAACATTGAAGATGAAGAAACAGATGACGATAACATACCCCTCAACATGCTTTACAAGCGTCGACATACTTTAAAAAACAAAGCATTCAAGAAACAAAAAAACAATATTTCACAATAAAGCTCTTTATTACATTAGAAAATAAATATCAATAATATGGAATGAATTACCATACTTTTATCAACTTTTATTATACAATATTACTCTAAAGTTGATTCTTTTTTGGTGATTACTTCAACAAAATAATTATAATGAATATGTGTCTGCAATTTATAATTGTTACTTCTTATGATAAACTCAGTAATAAAAAAGTTTTATAACAAATATGTTATAATATATGTACAATATTCTTCATAAAAAATTGCATAAACCATTACAACATTATTCGTGCCTCGCACGGGCAACTTACTAGTAAAAACATAATTGAATCAACACTTAATTCATACTCTTAAGAAAGATAAAATGTCTTCTTCAGTGCAGCTCAAAAATAGGTATTCTTAGCTTGTAATTGAAGTGATAATATAAACTGAGCAGATATATATCATCTCTTTACTCCTGTCCCAAAAAGAAAATCCCAAAATTGGCACGCACAATTCTTATTATTTTCGGTCAAACAACATACTAACATACAAACCAAAGAAAGAAAATAAATAATTTGTATTGTTAATCTTTATAGCTATGTGACATAGGATAACCACACTATTTCAATAAAACAATTAAACAACAATAGAGTCAAGAATAAACCCTAGGAATCAACACCTAAGGGTTGTTTGGAGTTAGCACTAAGCAAACTAGAATCGGCGCCAGTGTAAAAGAAACATAATATTTTTATGATTCTCAAAAACTATCTTACAATAATCAGAAAAAGTGCTTAAATAGATAACAATAAGATGCATAAAAAAACCTTAATTATTAAATGCTCGGGCTTGCTTAATCTTAAACCCAATTACTAACAGGCTCCATCCATAAAGCCATAGGTTGGGCTGTCTTCTTTTTGCTCTTCCTCCCATACATGCATATGATTAGAGGCTTGTATCTTGTGTTCACACCAACTCCCCCCAGGTGAGAAGAACTTGACCCCGTCGAGTGGAAATCTAAAGAGCTCTGATAATACTCAAGCAAGTCAGGATCCGTTTGATGTAACTCATCTCGAGTAATCCATGTGCAATCAGAATCTGGTCGCCCTCATCAACGAACTAGGAAACGGTGAACTCCTCCATCCTTGGTAGGAATAATTTGTTCATCTAAAATAACATCAATGGATTCTTTATGTGCATAGGGCAGATTTAAGGGTAAAGGGGTAGGGGTAGGGGCATCAATAGGATCAAGCAAAGGCTCATCAAAAGGAGTATGAAGAATAACTGTGGGGCAACTAGGTCCTCTATATTAAAGGAGTTAATACCATAATCAATAGGAAGGTCAATGACATATTCATTTGGGCCCATTCGTTTCAATACCTTGAATGGTTTGGCACTACGAGCCTGCAATTTCTTAACGGGCCCAGAGGGAAACCGTTCAGGTCGAATCCGAATCATGACATAATCTCCTACCTGAAATTCTGCACGCTGCTAATGAGTCTCAGTATGAATTTTTTATTGAGAATTACTTACTTGAATTTTTTTGCGAATCTCATTGTGCAAATCATGAATATGTTGTGCAAATGTCTCAGTAGATTTAGAAATTCTAACATGTGGGGACATGGGCAAAAGAACTAAAGGCTTCCTAGGTGCATACCCATGCACAACCTCAAAAGGACTAGCGCATATAGACTTATTGACAGAGCTATTATATGCAAGTTGGGTTGTAGGAAGAATTGAATCCCAATTTTGATTGGCTTCACCCACTAGACACCGAAGGAGGTTGCCTAGACTATGATTAACCACCTTTGTTTGACCATCAGTTTGAGGATGAAATGCCGTGGAAAATTTCAATTTGGTGCCTACTAAATGCCACAAAGTCTTCCAAAAATAACTTATGAAGTGAACATCCCTATCAAACACTATGGTTTTGGGAAGATCATAAAGTTTGACAATCTCATCAAAGTAGAGCTTTACAATCTTAGAAGCATTAGAGGTCTTAGAACATGGTAGGAAATGAGCCATCTCAGAGAAGCGATCAATAACTACTAGAATAGAATCATGTTTCCTAAAGGTGCGAGGCAAACCTAACACAAAGTCCATACTCACATCCTGCCATGAGCGATCTGGAACAGGTAGAGGCGTATACAAGCCAGTGTTTTGCTTGCGATGTTTGGCTAGTTGACATGTATGACACTGGCCAACTATCTTGGCAATGCCCCTTTTAAGACCAGGCCAATAGAATTGACTTTCCATTTCCTCAATTGTTTTGTCTCAGCCAAAATGACCTGCAAGACCTCCCACATGTATCTCCCAAACTAGGAAATCTCTCACTGAAGACCGAAGGATACATAATTTGTTGGCTTTGAACAAGTAATCATCTTGAAGGGTATAATCATCCAGGATTGGCCATGAGGCATTACTTAGGCTAGTGTAGAGCTCCCCAAAGTCTGGGCATGACTCATATTCATCCTTGAGTCGTTCAAATCCAGTAACCTTAACACTCATGACTGATAGCAAAGACACCCTTCGACTTAGTGCATTAGCAGCCTTATTCTCAACTTCCGCCCTATGTTTCACCACAAAGGAGTAGCGTTGCAAAAATTCAACCCAACTACCATGCCTAAAATTTTGCTTTTTTTGGGAATGGGGATAGCACAAAACTTCATGATCAGAATAGATAACAAATTCTAGAGACAACAGGTAATGGCGCCAATGCCAAAGAGCTCGAATAATGGCATAAAATTCTTTGTCATATGTGGAGTACTTTTGCTTAGCATCATTCAATTTCTCACTAAAATAACCAATTGGGTGGTGCTCGTGACTAAGTACTCCCTCTATACCAATACCCGAGGCATTACATTCCACTTCAAAAGGCTTGGTAAAATCAGGGAGACATATGACAGGTGCCTCAGTCATCTTTTGTTTTACCTCATTGAAAGCCTTAGTAACAACTTTTGTCCAAATAAACTCCCATTGTTTCATGTAGTCAGTGATGGGGGACATAATGGTAATAAATCCTTTGATGAATCAGCGATAAAAGGAAGCGAAACCATGAAAGCTTCGAATTTCATGGGTATTTTTGGGCTCAGGCCAATCCACAATTGCTTGAACCTTTTACGGGTTAGCAGAAACTCCCTCTAAGGATACTATGAAACCTAGGAAGATAATTTTATCGGTAAAGAAAGAGCACTTCTTAAGGTTGCCATATAAACTCTCCTTCCTAAGGGTAGTACAAACTTGAGTTAGGTGGTCTAAGTGTTGCTCCCTAGATTTGCTATAGATAAGGATGTCATCAAAGTACACAACCAAGAATTTCCCCATAAAAGGCTTGAGCACTTGAGCCATCACTCTCATAAAGGTACTAGGAGCATTGGACAATCCAAAAGGCATGACCATCCACTCATATAAACCATTTTTAGTCTTGAAGGCTGTTTTCCACTCATCACTAGGATGAACCCTAATTTGATGATATCTGCTTTTCAAATCTATCTTTGAGAAGATCGTTGCTCCAGCCATCATATCCATCATGTCATCCAACCGAGGGATAGGGAAACGATATTTCACAGTGATCTTGTTGATGGCACGACTATTAACACACATCCTCCAAGTTCCATATTTCTTTGGAGTCAAGAGTGTAGGGATTGCACAAGGACTTATACTTTCATGAACAAAACCCTTTCTAAGTAGTTCTTCTACTTGCCTTTGCAACTCAGCATGCTCTGTAGAATTCATCCTATAGTGAGGCAAGTTTGGTAGGGTCGCTCTAGGCACAAAATCTATGGCGTGTTGCATGTCACGCATGGATGGTAAATGATTAGGGAGTTCCTTAGGGAAAACATCCTTAAATTCCTGGAGCACTAACTTCACTTCTTCAGGTTGCTCCTCACGGGCCTCTCCATGAAGTTCCTTGGCAATTAAGGCAAACACAACAGATTCTTGAACTGTTACCCTTTCAAATGCTTTTGAGCTTATGATGTTCAAGCCTTTTGCCTTTGGTGCTTCTTTCTTCTTGCTCATGTCAATTGGCTTGGGTTTCAAAGGATTGAGCACAATTTTTTTACCTTCAAACACAAATGAGCAAGAATTGGATCACCCATGAAGGGTGACACCCAAATCATAAAGCCAAGGTCTACCTAAGATAATATGCCCTTCATCCATAGGAATTATGTCACACCATATTTCAGCCTTATAGGTGAGGAGTTGAAGTGGGGCAACACATCTTTCTTTTATGGTTATTGAGGAAGTATTTACCCAAGAAACTTTATATGGATTAGGGTGTGGGATCAATTTCAAGCCTAGGCAGGAAACAATGTTAAAGGACACCGCATTAATGCAACTCCCACTATCTATAATAACCTTGCAAGTTTTGTCCCCACACTTGGTGTAAGTTTGGAAGATGGCACTCCTACGCTAATCATCAGTGTCTCTCTGTTCTACCAAAGCACACCTTCCCATATTCACTCTAAGGACACCAAAGATATCCTTGAAATCATCAACTTGGTGAGAGATGGCTCTAATGCATGCGAGGTAGCTAGGATTATCTTCCTATTCTGCCTTAACATCTTGGATTTCTTCAACATTTGGGTCATACACAAGCTCCTGAACATCTTTTGCCTTTTCATCATCCTCTTGAATGACAAGGGTTCTAGATGGACATCTAGCTGCAATATGTCCAACCCTATTGCATTTGAAACATTGGAGGTGAGAGCCTAATCTTGAGGGCTCATTGACCACACCTTTTCCCTTGTCCTCTTTTCTATTGGGGTGCTATTGGGGTTAACCTTAGGAGGGGGTAAGGCAAGTCTAGATTTGCTACCAAAAGGTTGAGAGTTCGTATGGACACTCTGGAGCTCAGAACATAGCTAAAAGATAAATTTGGATGTTAATTCACAATTCCTAGCAAGGTCATATGCTTCTCCTAAGGCAGTGACTCCTCGAGTGACAATCTTGCCTAGTAGGTTAGCATTTAAACATTTCTTAAACCTATTGAGTGTAACAACCTCTTCCTCGACTATTCGAATTTGCCTCTTGAATTCCTTGAATTTCTCTATATATTCAGCCACAAGAGCAGTGCCTTGCTTTAGGCGAACCCATTCCTCAAGGAGGGAGCTCCAATAAGTTAGAGGAAGATAATTCCTCAAGAGTGCATCCTTCATTTCAAGCCAATTAGTAATGGGGGGCTCACATCATCGCCTAAGGGTATCCTCAAGGTCCTCCCAGAAAAGGTCGGTTCTCCCAATTAACTTCATCTTAGCATACCTCGCCTTCTTATTCTCAGCCTAATGGTAATAGTCAAAGAATTTCTCCATCTAACGTAAGCAATCAGTGAAAACCCATAGGTCTAGGGAACCATCAAAGGTGGGTGCTTCTATCTTTTTCTTGGACATCCTATCATCATTATCCCTTGGGGCCAATGTGATTATAGTGATCATGTTCAAAGTTTGGAGTCCTATTAAAGTAACCGTGATTATTTTGCCTAAGCATGTTATCTCCTTCATGGTTAATAGTCTCTCTTTGAGATGCTTCAACTTGCTCTACCATTTCCAGTAAAGCATGGACAATTTTTGCTAGACTTTCCATGGTTTGCTCTAAGGAGGACTTAGGCTCAGAAGTGGATTGATGTTTAGGGTTTGACATAATGCAACCACTACGTAGATGTATGCACCACTATATTTATGAAATGCAGTTGAGATTCCTAAAAATTCGAGTAACCAATTCTTAATGTAAAATCAAGGTCAAGCAAGAGTGCATGTAGAGACTAGATCAATGAATCAAATGAATAAATTGCAGTCAAGTAGTGATAGTGTTCACAAAATTGAGAGATAGCCCAAATAAAATTCAACTTCCAATAAGCTCCACAATTAATAATGAGAATTAGTGCTTCAAAGAAATTGGTTTATGTTTTTTTTTTTTTTTTGGAATTTTAGAATGGGTACTGAAAGAAAGCACAAATAATAAAACAGCTAACTTGAGCACAAAATGAGTAGGCCAGTGGAGTATGGTGGGATATGCACATAAAAAAAATATAAAGATAATATTTTTTTAAATGAGACAAAATTGAATCCACCAAAAAAGAGAGTAAGAATTGTACCCTGGTTAGTGGCCATCTTACTACACTAGATAGTCACGGTCTTGGCTCCTCAAGTGAGTGGATCTATTTGGACAAAGTGGACCCGTGGATAAACAATTTAAGGGTTGAATACATGCAATGGGCTATCACAGCAACAAGACTTTCCTTCTTTTCCTTCCTTTTGATTTTTTTAATGCAAAATAATAAAATACAATACACTGTGAAGGACTTAAAAGAAACTTTAAACTACAAATTGAAAAGAAACTACAAAAACTAAAGAAACAACAGACTCAAAATTGAAAAAAAAATTCTCTACGATGGACTTGACTGGTGCTAGGGGTTGACAACTAGTGGCGGCGCAAAGATGGGGAAGACAGCAGCGGCACGAAACATGGAAGAGTGGCGATTGCTTGTCTCGGGTCTTGGCATCGGCAATGGTTCGACATCCTCAGCGGTGGCTATTGAGGGTGATAATGGGTTTCGACGGTTGGTGGCTAATAGGTCTTGCGTGGGTCAATTTTTTTTTTTTTTTGGGTTTGTGGGTCCTGCAATCAAAGTTGAGCACAGATGATGGTCACGGGCTTGGAAGGGGTCGTTGGTTTCTCTGCTGGTTTGGGGATAAAGAACTCATGTGGCCAAATGGGGTATATTTGGACTGTAGGGGCTGGTTTGGGCTTGATCAAGATCTCATGGGGTAAAAACTTGAAAGGTAATGTCATATTTGGTTGGCTTGCTCTTTGATGGTTTTTGCTTTCAAGTGGTTGTCTACGGTTGTGTTGTATGGACTGGAAGTCTGCTCTGATACCAAAACTGACGTAGGACAACCATACTATTTCAATGGAACAATTAAACAACAATAGAATCAAGAATAAACCCTAGGAGTTAACCTAAGGGTTGCTTGGAGTCAACACCAAGCATACTGGAATCGACACCAGTGTAAAAGAAACACAATATTTTTATAATTCTCAAAAACTGCCTTACAATAATCAGAAAAGTGCTTAAATATTAACAATAAGATGCATAAAAAAACCCTAATTATTAAATGCTCGGGCTTGCTTAATCTCAAGCCCAATTACTAACAAACTTCATCCATAAGGCCACAGGTTGGGCCGTCTTCTTTTTGCTCTTCCTCCCATACATGCATATAATTGGAGGCTTGTACCTTGTGTCTGCACCACTATGACTTTATCAATCCCCCACAATCTTCAAAATGATGTAACTGAGACTACAAAATAAACATAAATTCAAATAGAAGTTTGATGTAGAATCTTTAAAAATTTAGCATAAAATTAGATTTCTTGATGAGATCGTGAAGGGTTCTTGAATAAAGATTGATGTTTAAGGGTTTACGTAGAGAAAAGTTTGATTTTTTTTTTTTTTTTTTGATATGAGAAAAGTTTGTATCTTGAATATATTGATGGCTATTTACTATTAAAACAGGGAACAAAACAAGAAATAAGATAGATAAAACACTAGGCAATAACATTGGTTTCCTAGGCAATCACAATTAGCTAGGAGAAAATAATCAAATGCTCAAAGCTTTTAAAATAAATTGCTAGAATTTTATTAGAATCGATCTCACTATCAATGCTATTGACTATAATAAAACCTATATACAAGCTAGTTAAATCCTTTCCTAGAAGTACTCTAAATAACCTATTCCTAAAATGACTGGAATAACTAATAAGGAATAATTAAAAAAAAAAAAAAACTTAAGAACTTATAAACAAAATAGGAAAAGGACTCAAAACATAAAATATGACTCATGGGCCTAGGACAACCAATTTCAGATTTCTGGAAATTATCAAATGGCCTTATTCTAGTAAAAGTGTAAAACTTAATTAAAACTGATCTCGTAGCAAAAAAAAAAAAAAAAAAAAAAAACAAATAGAATAAGACTCAATTCAACTTTAGAATGACTAAGCAAGGTCAAAAGGGAGGTCTCCATCATCTGAAACATCCCAAATTAATGCTTGAGAACTAGAACCAACTTTCCCTTGAATCTTATATGTCTTTAAGGGGGACTGCCATTTATGTTTTCAATCAAAATTCAAATAAGATCATTATCATTATTTCTCAGCTAAAACTAAAAACTTGTTTGGTTGTCAAGAAAATTTTTTTTGGGAAAGGAACATTGTACCTAGCTAAGTACAACGACCTTTCTTTTTTTTTTTTTTTTGGAAGTTTCAAAGTATTTTTTTTTTGATAAATAATGTAAATTTTTTTATTAAAGAATAGCCAACCCAAGTACACTGGAAATGTACTGAGTGGTAGAGATTAATGACCCAAATTATATCGATCAAGTAGAATAGGGAGAGACAAAGAAGTGCATTAAGGTAAAACTAAGCTCCATTCAAGGAGAGTATGAAAGAAAAAAGACTTTATATATTCTCAACACTTTTGAGGGTGGGAACATAAAGTGACAAGGCCAAAAACCCAACTTTAATTTAGATAAACATTGATATTAAAATTTACCCTAAAAATTTAGATAATAGAGAAGCCCAAATAACTAAAAATATAAAGACAATAACCTTAATTTTGAACACTTGCTCAATCTCAATCATGCATGCAGCTTAGGGTTTGCAGTTCTAATCATTGCTCTATACGCAAGCCCATCAAGGGCATTAGAAGACATTCTACAAGATACATTTAGTTGTAAGCATGAAAAAAAAATGCTCATTATCACCAAGCTTCAATCAATACATCAAGATTGTTAAAATCGGGATCCTACATAGAATCGTGGGAGGTAGGTAGGATCGTGGATCGTAGATCGTAAGATCCTACCTATTTTCAGATTTTAAGCAAAAAACCTATTGATAGTGATTTTATATGTTATATAATCACTTAAAATATGAATCCATCTGTTAAAAAAAAATTGCATCATAAAATGTAATTTACACGCACTACATCGTTCTTATGTCATTCTAACGAAACAAAATATATTTAACTTTTGACATAATGTACCTAAAATGTTCAGTACATGTTTAATTAACAACTAAGTACCAAAATATTATCTACACATATGGAAATTTTTTTCCAAATTCTAAGTTCCAAATCCAAAATAAGTTAGGCTAGTTAGCATATAAAAACTAGCTAACTACAAATTTAAAATATGTAATCCCAAAGAGATTTCTCAATCTAAAATAAACTAGCTAATTACAAATATGAAATCCAAAAGAGAATTCTCATTCTAAGGTTCTTCTAATCTAATCATTGTCACTGTCATATCCCATTTCATCAAAAAAATATTTTAGGTTTTGTTTTTGAAAACGTTAAACTTAAGTACTATAGGTTTTTTTGAGATTTTATGTTGACATAGGGGTAAATTTGGGACTTCAATTCATTATTAGGCTTCTAATAACCCGTTGGCTTGTGGGTTTAGGTGGATTATCTTACCCAAATGAATCCCACTTAAAAAAAAAAAAAAAAAACAAGCCAAATGGTAGGATCGGTAGGATTGGTAGGATCCCATACGATCCTACAATCTTATGCGATCCTATACGATCTTACCATTTTTGCAATCCTGCTACGATTTTAAACTTTTTGGTGAGGTGAAGTCATAAAATCGTGCAATTTTACGATCTGGATTGTGATTTTGACAACCATGCAGTACATTATCATGTTTCCTTCCTCAATTTCCATGATGATTTCAAAGACATTATTTGTTTTATAAATTACAAACAATATTAAAAGTAACTGGCAAGACAAACTCTATTGCATATGCTGCCAATGATATGTTTTTTTGTTCAAATGCATTATTCCTGTGTACAAGAGAAACAATTTTGGACGGTGGACACTTAAGAGAAAACAGAAGTAAGAGGAAGAAGAATTACAGGAATGTGCTTTCATGGCTTGGAACTTTGGAAGTTTTGGCGCGCCTCCGGAAAATTTGAGAATGAAAGTTCCTTTAATAGGCATAAACAAAAGTATCTGCTTAATTGCAATATACAAGTTAAAATGTATGCAGATTTTGGCCATTCTTTCATTGATAATGAGATGCAAATGCTCTACGGTTGTCATGTAAATTGAACAGTGCAGTTTGTAGACTTAAATTAAGGTAGTATCTTAAAGCTTCGAGACTATGTAAAAAAGTTCAAAAACATTAAAAAAAAAAAATCTTACCTGTTAGAAGGTTACAACTCTTACCTGTTAATTTTTGCCTAACCTAAGCACCTTTTTTAGTTTCCCACAATGTAGATTTCTTGCAATCATTTAGATATATAGAAGTAAATGAATAAACAATAAGAAAACATTGAAACTAAAATTTTGATTTGCTCATCAATTTGATAAATGTTATAAAGAACATCATCACCAACAGAAATGGCGTATGACCTCAAAGGTCAACCTAAAAGAAACTCTTTTCAGCCAAAAATAACCAAACTCTTGAGTGCTATTCTCAGTTTTCACTATTAAAGTGAATCACTGAAAAAGAAAATTAGATGCAAGACAGGGTTGTAAACGAGTTGAGTTTTGTCAAGTAGTGCATGTTTAAGTTTGGCTCGTCAGGAAAAATCAAAAGCTTGAGCTTGGCTTGAGCTTGTGACAAGCCTAAAAATAGTGTTTGAGTTTGAGCTCGTGGGAAAGCCAAAAAGCTTAAGCTTGAGCTTGGCTTGGTTTGGTTTGATTAATTAGTCAAACCAAATTTAAGCTTACTATCAAGCTCAAACTCAAGCTCAAGTCAAGTTTTTGAGCTTGAGATCTAAAAAAATTATATTATTAAATGCTTAAATCTCTAAAATTATGAAAAAAGAAAATTTAAATAGTATATTTATTTTATCATGCATCTGATCTTACTTATGATTAGCTATTATTCAAATTAATAATTTACACAATTTAATTCATTCATTCATCATTCTTTATCTATGGCTTCAGTAATTGTTCAAAATATAATTTTTACATTCACGTTAGATGGTGAAGGATTAGAAAAATACTTGTTTGTAACTATTATGAATGAGAAAATACTAACACGTTTTCTAATTTTACTTTAGAAGATTGATAGGGAAGGATCATATGTGGCCTACTTAATTAATTAATTATTTTTAAATGTAACTATAGTTTAAAGTAGTTCTTTATCAGTTTAAAGGGAAGGAAAAAATTAAGGTAATATTGGTAGTGGTCTCATGTTGGTCATATTATTATTAAGATATGTGTAATGAGTATATTTAGCTAACACGTAAACTTATAAATGAGTCTATGCTTGAATTCTTGTGTATCAAGTCTAAAACTCACGAGCTTGATCATGAACAAATTTTTTTGCTTAGGCTCAGCTTGTTTATTAAACGAGCCTAAAACTAAGGCTCAAGTTTGGCTTATTTATAAATAAACAAACATGAACAAGCTTTTTGTTAAGCCGAGCCCGAGTTGTTCATGATCGGCTTGGTTCATTTACAACCTGTTGACACCCCATTTTGCAACCCGCATTTAACCTCATTTGGAGGGTAAAAGGGTAATTTCACCTTGAGAATATGCATCTTGATTCTAGTCATTAGATCCTTAATCTCATTTCATCAAAATGATCTTGATGTTGTAACGATCAAATCAACTAGTCATAAGCCCTAATCGGACCACCAGATTGAAAGTTATCATCAAATCAAGTTTTAATGGCTGAGATGCACTATCACAAATTAAGTCCAACTATATGTGATTATGAACAATTGATTTCAATTGGTTATAAGTGTAATCAATTGGAGATCAATGATGTGTCATAATTTAATTGGTTAGGACTACATTTTATGGTGAGGTTGCATACACCTAATTAATTAGATAGTTAAACATTAATTATTCAATGAGTAATTTGT